>NC_053389.1:259570563-259870563 GCF_905171765.1 Bufo bufo | reverse complement strand
GCACACAGTATAATCTGTTATATGTTGCTGTTTAGGTTGTATTTACCTAGTTCTAAGACCATCTAAGAACCCAATGTTTTTTTTTTATTATGTCCTGATATGTAAAATAGAATTCAAAGAAGGTGTACTTTGTTTTTCTCATGACTACATTTCCAGTGCTGAGAACTTACTTGCATAGATGGGATTGATATGAGCAGCTCGCCTTATAATGCTTCTGTGCTGTTATAAGCTGCATCACTTTAAACTACTAGTGGTATCCTATGTGTTATAATAAAGAGGTATTATAACCAAAAACAATTATTTATCCACTGGATAGCTGATAATTGTCAGGGTTCGACTACTAGGACCCTAATGGATTGTTAGAATGGGGAACCTTGGTCCACCTTCCCTTTTCATTACACAACAAGGAGTTGGAGTAGTGCTGTGGTCAAGCATGCTAGAAAGGCGTTGCTTCGGAGCACCATAAATGTCTAATTCGTGTGCACTTATCCTTCTACAGTTATTGTATCAAGGGGTGTTGTAGGTAACAAAGCTAAATGTGTATTTATTTCAAAAGGGTTACATGAAATTACAATAAAAAATTTACAAAGTTGCAATGACAGATACAGCCTATGGACCAAACTGGTGCAAGTTTATTGCTACATAAATCGTTAAAAATACAAATCTTAGTCTATTCTTTTTCAGGTTACGCAACAAAGCGCCCATCAGAGTGTTTTCACATTTTCAACATGCAAAATCTACCTTCTATAGACTTTGAACAGTTAGCGGAGATTGGTATGTATGGTAACTGGATCCCAGTAAAGGTTCCATATCATATGGGGTACTCCTTTCTGCTTGTCCTGACATTGCAGTAATGGCTACCAACAGCCACCACTAGTGGAGCTTATTACCTACAGATTTACAGACCTGTATACATTCATATGATCTTAGCTTCCCCTAGTGGTGGCTGCATGCAGCCAGAATTTTATCATTTATGAACTCATAAAAAGAAAACTTCTCTACATCTATATTATGTAATTAACGAGTACAGAATTTTGAGCTTGAACAAGGACTGGTGAAGATGATCTTTGATAAAGGTGTAGCACATTTGGCAGAGCTTTCAGTAGGTGATAGGGACCCTATAATTTCTGTGTACATTACTGATCTTCTCAGTGGAGAGGAGGACATGCATGGAATATTAATTCAATTAAATGAACTGAGGATTGGGTCATTCTTGGAATCAGTGTGGATCCTAGCTGCCAGATCCCCAGAGATCTGTCTTTTGCATGCCTGACGGACATGTCATACTTTTGGCGACTTGACTGATTGGAGAAGGTGTAATGAGTGTAGGGTAAATCATGATCTGATTTTGTCTTTGTTTCGGAATGTTCTTGTAGAGCTTCAGAAGGATGAGGAGGAACAGGCACAGCTGATTGGTGATACAGTGGATGACCCCACCTGCGAAGCTAATGATGTCAGTAAAAGTCACCCATATTATGACATCGCCCGCCATGGTATCATCCACGTTGCTGGTGAGTCCTGACAGGTACCACACTTCATGTATCATAATGAGAGATGAGCGAATTTTTCAAAAATTCGATTCGGCCGGTTCGCTAAAGCTTCTGAAAAATTTTGGTTCAATCCAAATTTATTTGCGGCGATTTGCGTTAAAAAATGGCTTTTTCCTGGCTGCAGAGATCCTTTATAGTGGTGTAGAACACTGTGCCTTGCAGTAACACGCATAGGGAGTCTGCTGTGGTAGTGAAATAATACTCTGAGTCAGTATGACATGCAGATGACAGGCGTCGCTCTTAGAATCACTGCACACTTCACTTATTTGGGCAGTCACGGTGCCAAAACTGACCAAATAACTCAAGTGTGAACTCAGCCTTACAGGTCGATGTTAGCGCCAAGAAGAAATGCACTCAGTGTCTACAGAACCTGTTCCCTGAACTTGCAAATCGTTTTTTATCACAATGAAGTCTTTCCTAGCACTGTCCCTAGCGCCTGCTGCCGTCTCTCCCTGCACTAAGTACACTGGAAAATGGCTGAATCCAAGATGGCTGAGGCTATTTATAGGGCTGTGACATCATAGGGCTGGCTGGCTGCTGATTGGCTGCATGCATGGCATTATGGGTGATCCTGCCTTCCTAGAGTTCCTTACTCCATCTCCTCACACGTGCAGCAGCCATTTTAGGAAAAAATTTGATTCTTTACCACAAAGCGTGAGGAAATTTGGATTCGGTGCGAATCAAATTTTTCCTGAAATTCGGATCGAATTCCACTTCGTCAACTTCGATTCGCTCATCTCTAATATTAATCTCTGATTTGCAAAATGTTTGATTTTCAAGTATCTCACAATTGATAACCTGGGCAGATTCCAAGGCCCACTGGATGTTGGGAACCCAGTTAGATTTGGGTTAACATACCTTATGCTTGGTAAGCCAAAGCTGGGCTAGTCAGCCAACCCACTGTGACAGTAAGTGCCCTCCGTTTTATAGACTCTGCTAATGCTAACTATTATGTCTACAGTGAGCTTCTGCCTATGTCCCACGGGAAACAAGAGGTAGTCCGAAGTCATAGAGGTGACTGTTAATGTCAGGAAAATAAGTTAAAAATAAAATGTCAAGGCTGCCCATGGGTTGTGTTTGGTATTGCAGGTCAGCTCCACTGAAGTGAATAGCGTTAAGCTGCAATACAACACACAACCCGTCGATCGGTGTGGCACTGTTTGTAAAAGAAAGTAGCTATGTTTTCCTAAGGCATCATGCACATGGCCGTTCCGTGCATTGGGGACCGCGATTTGAGATCCCCAATGCACGGGCAACATCCGTGTGGCGGCCGGGACGGATCAAGACCCATTCAACTTGAATAGGTTTGTGATCCGTCCGCACCGCAAAAAAATAGATTTTTTGTGGTGCGGAGGCACGGACAGAAACACCATGGAAGCACTCCGTAGTGTTTCCGTGGGGTTCCGTGCCTCGGTTCCGCACTGCAGCTCCGGATTGCGGACCCACTCATGAGTCCTAACCCTGTAAGACCCCTCACACTATTTAGAATCTGGTGGGGTTGATCATGCCGAATGCTGCAGCTTGTTCCTTGGTGCTCCAAGTGCTGATTTGCATAAAGATAAAAGTGGTCATTTCTCCACAACCATGCAAGCTACAAAGGAAAGAAAGGTATTGATTTCTTCAGCATGATCAACCCTACCCTACTTAGGCTATATGTCTGGTTTAATAGGGTTGATCATGCTGACAAGTGGTTTTTTACATTTTCCCCAGCAATAACAATTACATTTAGCCTTGGGTGTTAAATCACATGCACAGAGTCCACTCTATTCATTTTTTGCTCTTCACATTTTTAGTACATGTATTCAGCTTCCTGCAAGAGAAAACTTCACTCGAGCTTGGGAGTGGTGATTAATTCACTAGACAATCACTAGACACAGATGCTGACAGTAACTCCTTCCCTATCCTAGACCGCCAGAGATGCTGACATGAACACCTTACTACCCTGGACGACCAGGGACCCTGATATTAACCACCTTCATCACACTAGACCACCAGGGATGCTGACATTCACCCCCTAGATAACGAACAATGTTAGGGTTATTAGATAATGAAAAGGCTTTGTGTGAAGCTACAAACCCAAAAGTTCACTCCCTGTTACCTGGCTGATATTTTTTGGCAGTAATGTTGGCAACCCTACTCAAATGGACAGTTGCTAACAAGTGAAAGGTTGTAGTTGACAGAAATATGATGGCACAGCCAGGACCACTCAAATTTCAATGTAAGGCTTTATGCACACGGTAGTTGTTTGGGTCCGCATCCGAGCCGCCGTTTTTGCGGCTCGGATGAGGACCCATTCACTTCAATGGGGCCGCAGAAGATGCTCTGTTCCATGGCACCGCAAGTGGTCCGTTTTGCACACAAGAATAGGCATTTCTACAATGGGCCGGACCGCAAAAAAAAGAATGGCCGTGTGCATGAGGCCTAAGGTTAAAGGATAACTGTCTGATTTTTTTTTTTTTTGAGTATTGGATTGTGGTGATTAATATCACCTTGGTGGCCCTATTTCAACTTTTCACTGTGTATCCAATTACCCCTTAATTCCACACTTTTGTTCCCTGTACTGCCTACTTTTACCTGTGCTTAAAATAGGGTTGCTAGGCATGGTCCGTCTATCTGTTGATAGACAGAGCACGCTGCGTGCAAGGTCACATTACTGACAGCCAGGGACTGTAAGTAAATAATTAAAGACAGGTCCTCCCCAGCAGCTGATAACAGTGCCTGGGCTGTGTGCACTTCTCCCTGTCCCTGCGCTTGGCAGACGCTCCCTCACTAAGCAGAGCTGGAGAATGCAGAGTTGGAGCAGCGCACACCAGGGAAGGGAGATCTGCCATCTGCTCAGTGTATAAATGAAAGCAACATGTGGTAAGAGGACCCCTTTGTGCTGAAGGAGATTAACCCTTTAGGGGGGGAAGGCTCTGGTTACTGACACTTTTGGGGGCTATTGTTACTGGCTAGTGAGGGCAGGCGGGATGAGCCTCAGGGTGAGGGCAGTGGCGGCAATCTTAACGGAATAGTGAAATTGCAGTTTTATGCAGACTGGTTGCTAAGGGCTGAATCTTATTAAATATGGGGTAAGTCAGTCTAATAGTAACTCATTCTGGAATATCATGTTATTAGTAACTACATATATGAAAATTGAAATTAGGGTCTAAATGTGACAGTTATCCTTTAAGTTTTCCTCACTTCTTCTTCTTCTTCATATGTTTCTTGGGACGGAGGTTCCCAGAAAAATAGTTGAATCTATGGTAACAAAATAATATGGGAATTGTAAAATGTCTTCCTACATTTAGCCCAGTGCAGTGTGCGATCTTCCTATGCCTTCACTGCTGTGCACATCTCCCATGAATGTTTGAGTTGTATCCTGCTGGATTAACTGCCTCTTACATGTAATGTAATCCAAACAAGCATTCCTCTCTGGTAATGGGTTTTTAAAGCTAATTAGATTTTTCCTTTTAGAAGCGCTCAGATCAAAGCCCAGGAACCTGCGTTAAACCACACACACACAAAAAAAAAGTTTGATTTCATTAACCTGTTTTCTGCTGTGATGACAGTGGTCTCCAGAATAGACATTACAATGACAGTAGGTGTGGACGAGCAGTGGTGGCAAATTGGACAAGAACCCTGAGTTCTCAAGGTTTAGAACCCCAAAAGTAACGTAAGATTGGAGCATGTTTTTTAGATACAGGATGGTTGTTTTATTTGGGCGCTGAGCGGTGTTGTGTATGCTAACTACGTTGTAGTGTTTGGTCGGCGCTATATGAAAGCGTTAGGCTGGTTTCACACCGGTGTTGCGGAAAAAGGGTGCGGGTGCGTTGCAGGAACATGCACGATTTTTCCACGTGAGTGCAAAACATTGAAATGCGTTTTGCACTCGTGTGAGAAAAATCGCGCATGTTTGGTACCCAAACCCGAACTTCTTCACAGAAGTTCGGGCTTGGGATCGGTGTTCTGTAGATTGTATTATTTTCCCTTATAACATGGTTATAAGGGAAAATAATAGCATTCTGAATACAGAATGCATAGTAAAATAGCGCTGGAGGGGTTAAAAAAATAAAAAATAATTTAACTCACCTTAATCCACTTGCTCGCGCAGCCCGGCATCTCTTCTGTCTTTATCTTACCTGTGTGCAGGAAAAGGACCTGTGGTGACATCACTCCGGTCATCACATGGTCTGTCACATGATCTTTTACCATGGTGATGGATCATGAGATGACCGGAGTGACATCACCACAGGTCCTTTTCCTGCACACAGCTAAGATGAAGACAGAAGAGAAGCCGGGCTGCGCGAGCAAGTGGATTAAGGTGAGTTAAATAATTATTATTTTTAACCCCTCCAGCGCTATTTTACTATGCATTCTGTTTTCGGAGTGCTATAATTTTCCCTTACCATGTTATAAGGCAAAATAATAATGATCGGGTCTCCATCCCGATCGTCTCCTAGCAACCGTGCGTGAAAATCGCACCGCATCCGCACTTGCTTGCGGATGCTTGCGATTTTCACGCAGCCCCATTCACTTCTATGGGGCCTGCGTTGCGTGAAAAATGCAGAATATAGAACATGCTGCGATTTTCACGCAACGTACAAGTGATGCGTGAAAATCACCGCTCGTGTGCACAGCCCCATAGAAATGAATGGGTCAGGATTCAGTGCGGGTGCAATGCGTTCAACTCACGCATCGCATCCGCGCGGAATACTCGCCCGTGTGAAAGGGGCCCTAGAGTACTTTCACACTAGCGTTAGAGGAATCCATCAGGATGTTCCGTTGCCGGAACTGCCTGCCGGATCCGGAAATCCATGTGCAAATTGATACCATTTGTTTCCGGATCCGTTTGACAAATGCATTGAAATACTGGATCCGTCTCTCCGGTGTCATTCGGAAAAACGGATCCGGTATTAATTTTTTTCACATTTTTAAAGGAATGCACAGACCGGAAAACCGGATTCATTTTTCTGGAACACTTGGTACCGGATCCGGCATTAATACATTTCAATGGAAATGAATGCCGGATCCGGCATTCTGGCAAGTGTTCCGGCCAAATACCATAAAAGGGACTGAACTGAAGACATCCTGATGCATACTGAATGGATTGCTTTTCATTCAGAATGCATTAGGACAAAACCGAAGCGGTTTTTTTCCGGTATTAAACTCAATACTGGAAAACTTTAACGCTAGTGTGAAAGTGCAGTACGCAGCCCTGCAGGGTGAGGCGAATGTGAGGTCACGGTTAATAGGCAGAACGAGGGTTGCTCTTGGTACTCACAGTTTTTATATACCCTGGGCAGGCGTACAGCAGTGATGGAGAGGCTGGCACATGGATCCTCTGGGGCACTCTGTGTATAAGGGACCAGGCCAGGTGATAGGTGAGGTGCCCTGGGTGTTGCAGTTTTAATGTGCCGGTGGCAAGATCCCTTTAAGTTTGTGACGCCAGTGCCGGTAACGGTGGCACACCGTTTTCTTGTAGTAATAATTGAGGAACACACGTTGCAGTGAACCAAAACTTCCTTTTACTGAACAGTTCAACTGTTTACAGTCTTTGGTCAGTTCCACATGTAAAAGGTTGTGACAGGCAGGCTTTATATAACACGGCAGGCAATGTTCTTGCAAGATACTCAGAGAGTTAAACACTTACAGATCAGGCTGCACTTTCTCAGAATCCTGTCTGACTTTCTCCAAGGCCCGTATGCCCTATTGCTGGCTTTATCCTTGGGTAGGGAAAACTTCCTCTGGTATATGTCTCCTTGCTGTAAATATATCCTTCTGCCCTTCAGCTCTCTCTGTTTGGCTGGAATCAACTTGGCTCTGCACTGTACTTTTATAGAAACTTAGTTTCTCAGGAGGCAGACTCTTCCCCTGAAGGCAAACTAGAAGCCTGGGCTATCTAGCTGCATGTCAGACGCTGCTCCTCAGCTACTCTCTGGCTAAGGTGCACAATTGGCTTCTAAACACTCAAACCCCTCCCTGAACAGGACCTGACTATATATACTAGGGGGTTCCCTAGCTCCCTCTACTGCCTACGAGGAGCAACTACACCCCTAACAGCCCTGTTACATAGGAGATAACATAAATAACATGACAATATACATTAAAATGCAATATAAAATACAATGACCATGTTCCAAAGGAGGTGGAGAACAACGTGACCCAATTGACCCTTACGTAGTGGGACACTACAAAAGTACCCTAATTCGGACATTGTATTATTTAGGCATGTTGGGGGAGATTTATCAAACTGGTGTAAAGTAGAACTGGTTTAGTTGCCCTAGCTCCTTTGGAAAATGAAAGGTGGAATCTGATTGGTTGCTTTTCGGCAACTAGACCAGTTCTACTTTACACCAGTTTGATAACTCTTCCCCGGTATGTTGATATTATTTGTGCACAGAATGGCAGTATTGTGTGTGAACTATATGGTAGTGTTAGGTGGGCACTATATGTCAGTATTAGGCCTCATGCACACGGCCGTTGTTTTGTTTTTGTCTTTTTGTTTTGTTTTGGCGGCTCGAATGCGGACCCATTCACTTCAATGGGGCCGCAAAAGATGCGGATAGCACTCGGTGTGCTGTCCGCAACCGTTGCTCCGTTCCGTGGCTTCGCAAAAAAATATAACATGTCCTATTCTTGTCCGCGCTTTGCGGACAAGAATAGGCAGATATATTAAAGGCTGTCCGTGCCGTTCCACAATTTGCAGACCGCAAAACACACAACGGTCGGGTGCATGTGGCCTTATTCAGATACTGTATTACTTAGGCATGGTATGGTGATATTATTTTTGCACAGATTGGCAGTATTGTGTGTGAACTACTGTATATGGTATTGTTAGGTGGGCACTATATGTCAGGATTATTCAGATACAGAAGGGTAGTATTGTGTGCACTTTATTGGCAGTGTTCAGCGCTATGATTCCAAGTGGAGAAAAACACTCTAGAAATAATGTATTGTATTTGGGTACAGTATACACCTTATGCCTTGGAGGGGAGACATCTGATTACAGTATAGTTCAGTTATTACACCACAAGATACACGCCTGAATTGCTGGTAACTTTATGTAACTGGTAACTGCAGTATATGACGCTATGATATATTTTGCCTTCCAGGAGATGACCACTCGGGAAGAAAAGTGATCACTTTCAGTTGCTGCCGTCTCCCTCCTTGTCATGAGATTGATCATGTCCGACTCCTGGAGTAAGTCATAGCATTTATACAACAGGCAATGTTATCCTACAGCACTAGATTAGGGGATTAGTGCCACAGTGGTGGCAATTAGAGATGAGCGAAGTATTAAAAGGTTCGATTCGGCTGCTTCGGCGGAAAAGTTTGCTTCCTGACAAGCTACTTTGTCACGAAGTGCATTTCATTGTAAGTAGTGGGCGCAATGACCCCATCATTGTACCCCTCAGATGCCGCGTTCATAGCTGATCGTGGCATCTGAAAGTAATAATACAGTGTAGGGCCCCTTTCACACGGGCGAGTATTCCGCGCGGATGCGATGCGTGAGTTGAACGCATTGCACCCGCACTGAATACCGACCCATTCATTTCTATGGGGCTGTTCAGATGAGCGTTGATTTTCACGCATCACTTATGCGTTGCGTGAAAATCGCAGCATGCTCTATATTCTGCGTTTTTCACGCAACGCAGGCCCCATAGAATTGAATGGGGTTGCGTGAAAATCGCAAGCATCCACAAGCAAGTGCAGATGTGGTGCGATTTTCACGCACGGTTGCTAGGAGACGATCGGGATGGAGACCCGATCATTATTATTTTCCCTTATAACATGGTTATAAGGGAAAATAATAATACAGAATGCAAAGTAAAATAGGGCTGGAGGGGTTAAAGAAAAATAAATAATAATTTAACTCACCTTAGTCCACTTGATCGCGTAGCCGGCATCTCCTTTGTTGAATAGGACCTGTGGTGAGCATTAAATACAGTTACAGGACCTTTGATGACGTCACTCCGGTCATCACATGGTACGTCACATGATCTTTTACCATGGTGACGTACCATGTGATGACCAGAGTGACGTCATCAAAGGTCCTGGAATGAATGCTCACCACAGGTCCTGTTCAGCACAGAAGGAGACAGACGAGATGCCGGCAGCGCCAGCAAGTGGATTAAGGCGAGTTTTTAACCCCTCCAGCGCTGTTTTACTATGCATTCTGTATTCAGAATGCTATTATTTTCCCTTATAACCATGTTATAAGGGAAAATAATTCAATCTACAGAACACCGATCCCAAGCCCGAACTTCTGTGAAGAAGTTCGGGTTTGGGTACCAAACATGTGCGATTTTTCTCACGCGAGTGCAAAACGCATTACAATGTTTTGCACTGGCGCGGAAAAATCGTGGGTGTTCCCGTAACGCACCCACACATTTTCCCGCAACGCTGGTGTGAAAGAGGCCTAAAATTGAAAAAAAAAAAAAGATACCCAACTTCAATCAAGATGGCGGTGGCCGACTCTTTGTGCTCAAATGGAGGAGGTAAGTATGTTTGTTTTTTTTTACAACCATTTAGGTCAAATCGATTTACTACCATGAAGCACAAGGAAATTTGGCTTCTCGGCGAATCAATTTTTCGCTGAAATTCAGATTGGATTCACTCAACACTAGTGGCGATGGGCATAGGCTTCATAAGTACTTACAACAGACTCCATATAGGAAAATATTCCCTGGATGAGTTGTCAGAGATGTGCTACATGACAGCCCAGCGATTTAGCGGTATAAAAAGCTGGCATAGGCTGTATATTAGAAGAAGAGGCACATCATTCCACCTGAACCCAATTTCATATCCCTTTTACAGAATTCAGAGTTAATCAAGGGGGGGGAATGGCTAAAAAGAGAGTTTTCTGCTATGTAGGACCCGAAAAGTCTATGCATTACATAGACAACCTATTTTGAAGGGAATTGTGTAATGCCTCATTTCACCTGTGGAGGCACTGCAGGAGAATTGAACACTTGCTGCCAGGTTCCACTGCAGATGACAGCAATTATATACCATTTTATAATCAATCCAGTAAGACTGGACTGCACAAAACATGCAAGGATAGGGCAGTGAGAAATGCTATTAGCTTGTCAATGGGTTGTATAGAAATAAAATAAAAAAAGTCTGCTTTCTTCTAAAAACATCACCACAGGTGTCCATGGGTTGCATGTGTTATTGATACTCCGGTCTGTTCATGTAAATGGAGTCTGAGCGGCAATACCACACACAACCAGTAGTCATGTGCTGAGTCGTTTATGGCGGATAGCAATGCCTTTAAGGCCTCATGCACACGACCGTGCCGTTTTTTTGCGGTCCGAAAATCACAGATCCACAAAAAACGGAAGCCGCCCGTGTTCCTTCCGCAATTTGCGGAGCGGAACGGGTGGCCCATTGTAGAAATGCCTATTCTTGTCCGCAAAACGGACAAGAATAGGACATGTTATATTTTTGGGCGGGGCCACGGAACGGACGGAGTGCTGTCCGCATCTTTTGCAGCCCCATTGAAGTGAATGGGTCCGCATCCAAACCGCAAAAACTGCGGCTCGGATGTTGTCACGGCTGAGGATGGGGGAAACCCTCAGTCGTGCGATGCCAGAAGATGGTAGGTCGCTACTTGGCCAGGACCACAGAATTAGGGAGCAGGTCACCTCCTTTCGCATCCCTAATCTGACCCTGACTCCTAGCTGCATGAGCCGACCTTGATGGTAGAAGGGCTCATGCTCCGGAACCTCGGATCCCTACTAACCCTCCGCAGATCCCTGAGCTAGGAGCTGGGTAGACAGCCCGTTCCTCCTGGACGCGGAGAAACAGGAGTCTAAAGTGGCCAAGCTGCAAGGAGATAGGAACAAGAACAGCCTATGGATATGGCAGGAGAACTACACTAGTTCACACCTACCTGCCACAGCCTTGCTGACTGGATCCCGTGCTCACAAGCTGATGTCCAGACCATACATAAATGGATACAGCAAATACACATACACACACAGGAACCCAGATCCATAGCTGCATTAAACATGAAAGGAAAACAACATCAACTTAACATCACATATAAACATTTATGACCACAGGGGTGGCCCTCACTGGCAGATAGAATAAGGGACCAGGAGGGTGCCTCCAGCTTACAAACAAGGCTGGAGTACCCCTCAGACATCAGGTCTCAACTGAGGCTATATAGCCCAAAGTGGCCACACCCACACACAGACACACCCAGTGTTCACATACTAGGAAGGGAATTAACCCTTCTCACACCAGGGAAGGGAAGACAGCCACTTAAAGGGGAAGTGTACTCATAACATAAATACCGTGCACACCAAAACAACAAAAGTGCACACATACAAAGACAGGTTGCCTGGTGCAACCGCATGCACTTTACAGCAAGCTGCCTAGCACCAGCTCAGGCTGCTATACTGCCACATAGAGTTGTTGCGATACCAAATTTTTGATTCGGTTTCGATACCATGAAAAAGTATTGCGATACTCGATACCATTCGATACCACGCGAAAAAAATAAACAAAAAAAGCCACGTGCATTCCTCATTTTTAAAAATGGCGAATCGCGCAGTTTTTATTTTATTTTTTCTGTTCCGGCATTCACCACCTAGATTTTTTTTTTATATTTTAATAGTTTGGACTTTTCTGACGTGGCGATGTAATATGTTTATTTATATATTTTATATGTGAAATTGGGAAAAGGGGGGTGATTTATACTTCATATTTTAGTGTTTTTTTTTTTTTCACTTTTTATTTAATAACTATTTCCCCCCTTAGGGGCTAGAACCTGGGATCTTTCATCCCTTTTCCTATTCACCCTGATAGATCTCTATCAGGGTGAATAGGACTCCACACTGTCCCTGCTGCTCTGTGCTTTGTGCACACAGCATCAGGGATGTTACCATGGCAACCAGGGCTTCTGTAGCGTCCTGGCTGCCATGGTAACCGATCGGAGCCCCAGGCTTACACAGCTGGGGCTCCGATCAGAAGCTGCCACTGCACCACCAATGAGGGGGAGTGGAGAGGTCCCTGTGGCCACTGCCACCAATGATTTTAATACTGGAGGGTTGAGAGGGGCCGGCGCACTGTGCCACCAATGATTTTAATGGGATGGGGGGATTGAGGGGGGGGGCACACTGCACCACCAATGATTTTACCCCTTTATACAGGAGGCGGGTACTAGCAGATCAGCGGCAGTTAACTGCCGCTGATCGCAGCTCCCTGTCAGGGGCAGGGTGCCGGCAATGCGATTCTGCTGCCGGCACCCGCCTCCTGTATGTGTTAAAGACTGACTACTGTATATGAGTCCAGACTTTCACTATTAGGCCACACAGAGCGGCGCCCAGCGATGTCTCAGCACTCACCATTTAGTCCTGGGCGCCGCTCCGTTCGCCCGCAGTGCCCCATTACTGTCTCCTCTCCTGCTCCACATGCTGCTGATTACTATCGGAGCGATGGGAGGAGACATCAGCTTCACTAGTGGGCGTTCCTTCTCCCTGGCTGTAGCGCTGTCCAATCGCAGCGCAGGGAAAAGGAACGCCCACTAGTGAAGCTGATGTCTCCTCCCATCGCTCCGATAGTAATCCTATCATTGGGGGCGCAGTGCGCCCGCCCCTCCTCCGCCCCTCTCTTCTCATTGCCGCCCCTCCTCCCCCCCCTCTCTTCTCATTGCCGCCCCTCCTCCGCCCCTCTCTTCTCATTGCCGCCCCTCCTCCGCCCCTCTCTTCTCATTGGTGGCAGCGGCAGCAGCACAGGGGGAGGGAGGACAGCTTCCTTCTCCCCGTGCTGCTGAGAGAGAACATGAGCGCGCCGATAGCAGCGCGCTCATGTTCAGAGATACTAGACTGCGCAGAAGCGCAGCCCAGTATCGAAAAAACGGAAATCACGGTATCGTATCGATACCGGGACAAAAGTATCGATTGGGTATCGAAATTTCGATACCCGCAACAACCCTACTGCCACATACATTATGTTGCCAGCGGCAACCACAGGTGAGGCAACATACTACAGCCCTCACCTGTGATTGACAACCAGACAAGACCGCAGGCAACTGCATGCGGTTCCAGGAGTCACGGCCATGACCATGGTCGTGACAGATGTGGACCTGAAAAACGGTTGTGTGCATGAGGCCTTAGGCTTCTACATGCTTATCAGTTCTGGTCAGACCTGTTGCTAGAAAACACAGGCAAAAGGCCCTTCCATGAGGTGATGTCCCTATATAATGCTGCTGTTCCATTACAAAACTTAACAGAAGTGTTCTAGGTAGGAAATTATTTTTTTAATTAATCCTGGCAAAGCCTAGACATGGTACAGATTATTGCCCGAGGCTCTGAGTAAAAACCTGTATCCTCTAATGGCTTTCATGTCAGTAAAATGTCACAATACATTCTATTAAGTGAGGTTTAGTCACCCAGAGCATATGATGTACGCCGTGTGAAGCTTCTGCACAGTCGCAACCTTTTTTCCTTCATATTTAACATAAGGACATTTCTAATGTGTGATATTTTTTAACACTTTGAAATCTGACTGGAGCAACATTCTTGTATTATTAGTCTCCATACTGCGACATTCAATCGAACATATTCTGTAAGAATCCATGGCAAGAAACGTAAAATTGAGGCACGCTGAAGTACAGAATGGGCCTACAGCCTCCAAAATGGCTGACTATGATTGACTTTAAAGTGTTGCCCCATTCTGGCCTTCCATGGTGAGATGGAACCAGCCTAGGGAGGCCACTTGCTTCACCTCAAAAAGTAAGACCTAGATGTGAAGACCTTTTCAGGTGAGCTGCGTGGTGGCCCGCAGCATGTCTTTATTTTAGGCGACTCTTTACTAATGGCCGACTCTAGTGACTGACTGGGGTGAGAGACACCTCAGTCAGTCAGTTTTTGGCTGCAGTTCACGCTCAGACAGTTCAATGCTGCTGAGGGTGGAGCCTCAGAAAAAGAGGACACCCCAGTGTCCATCCAAGCCCTGCACCGGATTGAGGACAGGGAGCCAGGAAACTGGACTGTCCGGCCTAAAGCCAGAAGTCTGACCACCCTAGATTAGCCGCAGTAAGCGCAGGCCAGGGGAGACGGAGCGGCCGGTGCTGTTTCTATAACTCTCATAGCAGCAAGTCAGAGATACGCAAACAGCATAACCTGCTGGGCTACACTGTTTGTGCAGCTCTCATTCTCTAGTATAGGTGTTATGGAAACTTCCTATGGTTATGAAAGGCCGAGAAGGAACAACCCTTTAAGTTTCATGAGGAAACTAACAATTATTTGGGCCGATTCAGTGTTAAGTGATGGGGTGTGTGAAAAACATCTCAGAATAATTACCTCTTTTCATAATCATTTTTGTCTTTCAGATATCTGAAATACACATTAGACCAGTATGTGGAGAATGACTACACTGTGGTCTATTTTCACTATGGTCTAAACAGCAGGAATAAACCCTCGCTGAGCTGGCTACAGAGCGCCTATAAGGCTTTTGATCGGAAGTAAGTTACTTGTATGTTTTGATATGCGGTTGCGTATGCAGGGTTTCCTCAAGGGAAGGGTACTGTTATCTTATTATATGTTCAAGTCTCACTTTACACATAAAGACCCAGGAGTCACCAGACTGCTGTTATAGGGGGCACTCCAACCTACACAGGGAGCAGTCAAACGTACATAGCCAGACTGCTGTTATAGGGGGCACTCCAACCTACACAGGGAGCAGCCAACGTACATAGCCAGACTGCTGTTATAGGGGCACTCCAACCTACACAGGGAGCAGCCAACGTACATAGCCAGACTGCTGTTATAGGGGGCACTCCAACCTACACAGGGCGCAGTCAACGTACATAGCCAGACTGCTGTTATAGGGGGCACTCCAACCTACACAGGGAGCAGTCAGACATACATAGCCAGACTGCTGTTATAGGGGGCACTCCAACCTACACAGGGCGCAGTCAACGTACATAGCCAGACTGCTGTTATAGGGGGCACTCCAACCTACACAGGGCGCAGTCAACGTACATAGCCAGACTGCTGTTATAGGGGGCACTCCAACCTACACAGGGCGCAGTCAACGTACATAGCCAGACTGCTGTTATAGGGGGCACTCCAACCTACACAGGGCGCAGTCAACGTACATAGCCAGACTGCTGTTATAGGGGGCACTCCAACCTACACAGGGAGCAGTCAGACATACATAGCCAGACTGCTGTTATAGGGGGCACTCCAACCTACACAGGGAGCAGTCAATGTACATAGCCAGACTGCTGTTATAGGGGGCACTCCAACCTAGACAGTCAGAATACTGTTAAAGGTAGTTGTCAAAGCAACATAGTCAAACAGCTGTTATAGTGGGCACTCTGCTGGTATAGGGCCACTCTACAATATATAGCCAGACAACTGTTATTCGGGGTGCTACATTTACTGCATAGCTAGACTGTTATACAAAGCCATCAAGAACATAGCCACACTGCTGTTATAGGGGGCTCTCTACACTATGCAGCCAGACTTCTATTATAGGGGGTCCTAGACTACATAGACAGACTGCTGGTATAGGAGCCACTCTACTACACTATATAGCCAGACTGTTATTCGGGTGCTATACTTGCTGCATAGCCAGATTGCTTTTATAGGGGAGTGCTCTAGACTACATAGCCAGACTGCTGATATATGAGGCACTACAATACATAGCCAGACTGCTGATATAGGAGGCACTACAATACATAGCCAGACTGCTGATATAGGAGGCACTACAATACATAGCCAGACTGCTGATATAGGAGGCACTACAATACATAGCCAGACTGCTGATATAGGAGGCACTACAATACATAGCCAGACTGTTGATATAGGAGGCACTACAATACATAGCCAGACTGCTGATATAGGAGGCACTACAATACATAGCCAGACTGCTGATATAGGAGGCACTACAATACATAGCCAGACTGCTGATATAGAAGGCACTACAATACATAGCCAGACTGCTGATATAGGAGGCACTACAATACATAGCCAGACTGCTGATATAGGAGGCACTACAATACATAGCCAGACTGCTGATATAGGAGGCACTACAATACATAGCCAGACTGCTGATATAGAAGGCACTACAATACATAGCCAGACTGCTGATATAGAAGGCACTACAATACATAGCCAGACTGCTGATATAGGAGGCACTACAATACATAGCCAGACTGCTGATATATGAGGCACTACAATACATAGCCAGACTGCTGATATAGAAGGCACTACAATACATAGCCAGACTGCTAATATAGGAGGCACTACAATACATAGCCAGACTGCTGATATATGAGGCACTACAATACATAGCCAGACTGCTGATATAGAAGGCACTACAATACATAGCCAGACTGCTGATATAGGAGGCACTAAAATACATAGCCAGACTGCTGATATAGGAGGCACTACAATACATAGCCAGACTGCTGATATAGTAGGCACTACAATACATAGCCAGACTGCTGATATAGGAGGCACTACAATACATAGCCAGACTGCTGATATAGGAGGCACTACAATACATAGCCATACTGCAGATCTAGGAGGCACTACAATACATAGCCAGACTGCTGATATAGAAGGCACTACAATACATAGCCAGACTGCTGATATAGGAGGCACTACAATACATAGCCAGACTGCTGGTATAGGGCCACTCTACAATATATAGCCAGACAACTGTTATTCGGGGTGCTACATTTACTGCATAGCTAGACTGTTATACAAAGCCATCAAGAACATAGCCACACTGCTGTTATAGGGGGCTCTCTACACTATGCAGCCAGACTTCTATTATAGGGGGTCCTAGACTACATAGACAGACTGCTGGTATAGGAGCCACTCTACTACACTATATAGCCAGACTGTTATTCGGGTGCTATACTTGCTGCATAGCCAGATTGCTTTTATAGGGGAGTGCTCTAGACTACATAGCCAGACTGCTGATATATGAGGCACTACAATACATAGCCAGACTGCTGATATAGGAGGCACTGCAATACATAGCCAGACTGCTGATATAGGAGGCACTACAATACATAGCCAGACTGCTGATATAGGAGGCACTACAATACATAGCCAGACTGCTGATATAGGAGGCACTACAATACATAGCCAGACTGTTGATATAGGAGGCACTACAATACATAGCCAGACTGCTGATATAGGAGGCACTACAATACATAGCCAGACTGCTGATATAGGAGGCACTACAATACATAGCCAGACTGCTGATATAGAAGGCACTACAATACATAGCCAGACTGCTGATATAGGAGGCACTACAATACATAGCCAGACTGCTGATATAGGAGGCACTACAATACATAGCCAGACTGCTGATATAGGAGGCACTACAATACATAGCCAGACTGCTGATATAGAAGGCACTACAATACATAGCCAGACTGCTGATATAGGAGGCACTACAATACATAGCCAGACTGCAGATATAGGAGGCACTACAATACATAGCCAGACTGCAGATATAGGAGGCACTACAATACATAGCCAGACTGCTGATATAGGAGGCACTACAATACATAGCCAGACTGCTGATATAGGAGGCACTACAATACATAGCCAGACTGCAGATATAGGAGGCACTACAATACATAGCCAGACTGCAGATATAGGAGGCACTACAATACATAGCCAGACTGCTGATATAGGAGGCACTACAATACATAGCCAGACTGCTGATATAGGAGGCACTACAATACATAGCCAGACTGCTGATATATGAGGCACTACAATACATAGCCAGACTGCTGATATAGAAGGCACTACAATACATAGCCAGACTGCTAATATAGGAGGCACTACAATACATAGCCAGACTGCTGATATATGAGGCACTACAATACATAGCCAGACTGCTGATATAGAAGGCACTACAATACATAGCCAGACTGCTGATATAGGAGGCACTAAAATACATAGCCAGACTGCTGATATAGGAGGCACTACAATACATAGCCAGACTGCTGATATAGGAGGCACTACAATACATAGCCAGACTGCTGATATAGGAGGCACTACAATACATAGCCAGACTGCTGATATAGGAGGCACTACAATACATAGCCAGACTGCAGATCTAGGAGGCACTACAATACATAGCCAGACTGCTGATATAGGAGGCACAACAATACATAGCCAGACTGCTTTTAGTCATAATATAATGGTATAATAATAATAATAATAATAAGAGATGATCGAATCCCACGAAGTGGAATTCATTCCGAATTTCAGGATAAATTCAATTCACCTCGCAGCCGAATTTACTCGTGCTTCGTGCCAGCGAATCGATTTAACCTGAAATAGTGTAAAAAAAATGAAAAAATTCAAACTTACCTCCTCCATTTGCTCACGATGTGCCGCCACCCTCCATCTTGATTGAAGATCTCGGCCAAAATCATGTGCGTGTTGACGTAATCTCACGCCGCACGAGATTTCGCTCCAGATCTTCAAGCAAGATGGCGGCGGTCGGCCCGTCGCAAGCAAATGGAGGCGGTAAGTTTGATTTAATCTCTTTTTTATTGTTAATTTTACACTGTTTTTACAATCAGATGCGGCGATCATGTATGAGGAGTACAATGACGGGGGCGGAGCTATTGCAGCTCCCTGTCATTGCATCGTCTACTTACAAAAAAATGCGCTTTGTGACAAAGTAATTCGTCATTAAGCAAATTTTTTTGTAAAATTCAGTGAATCAGCCGAATCGAACTTTTCAATTATTCGATCATCTCTAATAATAATGTATAGCATATTATAATGTGTGTATTAATGTCCCATGAGTGCCCCATTAATTATAATACTTCCCCCTTGTAGTGCTCTGGCCTGTATTAATACCGCTAGTAGTGCACCATAAATTATAATTAGAGACTAGCTAATTTCTCAAAAATTCGATTCGGCCGGTTCGCGGAATTTTCCTCAAAAATTTGGTTTAATCCGAATTTATTTGCGGCGAATCACGTAAAAAAATTGCTATTTTCTGGCTGCAGAGAGCCTTTATAGTGGTGTAGAACACTGTGCCTTGCAGTAACACGCATAGGGAGTCTGCTGTGGTAGTGAAACAATACTGTGAGTCAGTATGACATGTAGATGACAGGCGTCGCTCTTAGAATCACTGCACACTTCACTTATTTGGGCATTCACGGGGCCAACACTGACCAAATAACTCAAATGTGAACTCAGCCTTACAGGTCAATGTTAGCGCCAGATATAAAGAATCGTGCAGAGGCCCAAGATCCTACTATAGCGTAAAAGAGCGCACTCCTTTTACACCAATTCACTGATTCCACATAGATTTCTATAGAACCTGTTGTATTAAACACTTATACAAGTAGAGCCCCCCCGACAGAGTGGAGTGGGTGTCAGCAGTAAGTTTGCGTTGACGTCACTAATTATTTTGCCCTTCCTCTGATCTGTCAGAACAATAACCCAAAACAAACGGATCCTGTCTGTGGAGCATCCGCCTTCACTCGGTCAGCATTTGGTCAGTAATCCATCAGTATTGCTAAGGCAAAAAAAACTGGAGTGGATCAAAACAAAAACAGAGATGACACGTGAATGGAATATTTGCATGTCTTTTGTGTTTTGTACCCACTCCTGCTTTTGGCTACCAAATCATAAGCCAATTCTGATGGAAAATAGGAGCGTCATGCAGGCCTTACAGCTGTTACATAGACAGGATCCGTTGTGCGTCTCATTTTTCCTTCCTTCTGACAGATCAGAAGAAGGGTCAAATAAATGATGATGTCAGCCAGGCCGAAAGGCAAAATAGTGGCCCAGTCCTGAAGTGGGGAGGGTAGGAACAGCATGAAAATTCCACAGAGTGGCCCTATGACATAGTGGTGAGATTGAAGCAGCATGAGGAGACCACAGAGTGGCCCAATGACAGAGTCTGGAGGTGGCAGCAGCATCAGGAGGAGGCCACAGAGTGGCACAATGACAGTGTGGAGGTGGCAGCAGCAGCATCAGGAGGCCACAGAGTGGCACAATGACAGAGTGGGGAGGTTGGTGGAAATACCAGTACCAGCTGAAGATGGGTGAAAGAAGGAGCACTTGGCATCAGATGTGTGGCATCCGGCGGGTGGCAGCATCAGAATAGTAGCTGAGGCAGGTAGTCAGAAGAAACCGGTCTCTTTTGTCAAAGTGTTGGTGTGGCACCATGGATGATCTAGTCTGATGCATCTTGACAAAGGTCAGTCTCTCCACATTTTGGGTGGACAGGCGAGTTCTTCTTGGGGTAACTATGGCCCCGCCACACTAAACACCCGCTCTGATGCCACACTACTGGCCGGGCAGGACAGCTTTTCCAGGGCAAACTCTGCCAGTTGAGGCCACAAATCCAGTTTGGCTGCCCAGTAGTCCAGCGGATCTTCAATGTGGGGTGGCAGGGTGCTATCCAAGTATGCCACCACCAGCTGGTTCAGGTCCTGCTCCAAGTCTAGCTGCTGCTGCTGCTGGTGAGTAGTTTCTTCAGTAGGCGTGTGAAGAAAGCTGCTCATCATCGACTCTAGACTCAAGTTGCTGCTGATGGATCCTAAACTGCTCCTACCGCCACACCCTGCCACCACAACCATGGCAGAGGAGCGTAAGCACAGAGGGCCCCTCAGGGTCAGACCTGAGAGAGGATGTATGATGGCGCAGATTGGCAGCGGCCAACTGACTACATATGATGTCTCTAGTTGCTGCGGCGGGCTGGACCACTACATCGGAGCCAGGTTCTCCCAAGCCACTTTATGGTGACGCTGCATATGTTGACGCAGGGCCGTGGTGCCAACATTGGCACCCTGGCTACGCTTCACCTTCTGCCCACAGATTCTACAAATGGCTATGTTCACCTCCTCTGTAGTGATGAGCAGCAGGGGCAATATTCTAATTCGCAATATTTCGCAAATATTTTGTTGAATATTCACGAATTCGAATATTCGTTATATTCTACATTCTTTTTTTTTTACTCGAAAATAGGCAAGGTAATGATCGCGTAATATGTGAATATTACGTGATCAATATAGGCGTGTGTCAAAAACTAATATATAGCACTGTAGAATATAGTGCTATATATTCGTTTTTAGAATATTCAGCATTTTTTCCATCTGAACACGATTGGCCCAAAGGAATTTAAGCAGGAAGGAATCATGACTTCAGATAGAAAAAAATTACAAATATTCAAAAAAACGAATATATAGCACTATATTCAATATAGTGCTATATATTCGTTTTTTAGAATATTCGTCATTTTTATCCGTCTGAAGTGAACACTGAACACTGTTCATTATTTTTTTCCATCTGAAGTCATGATTCCTCCTTGCTTAAGTTGCTTGCGGGCCAATGACTCATTGGCCCACAAGCAAGAAGCAGGGAGGAATCATGATTTCAGATGAAAAAAAATGCTGAATATTCGAAAAACGAATATATAGCACTATATTCAAAATATTCGCAAATTCTCAAAGTTGTGATATTCGAGATAAAAATTTGCTTTTCGAATATTCGTGCTCAACACTACTCTGGCGGCTTAACAAAAACTGCCACGCCACTGAGAAGGTGGTTTTACCCCCAACACTCCGCATTGACTGACTGCTACCATCGCTGCTTCCGTGAACCCCTGCACCACTACTTTCCAGACAGGTAGGCTCCTGCGAAGCCACATTTGGCTCCCGACCTCCCACTGCTGCCACCCTGCTGACTCCTGGCCACGCTAGTGCAACGGGCACCTCCTCCTAGGGCCCTTCCTATCACGTCCCAGGTGTAGGAAATGCTGAGTGGTATGTTGCGGTCTAAAATGTCTCTTTATGTGTGTCACGGTGCTCCTACCTGGATACGGCTGGACCCCAGGCTTTGGCTCCGAAGCAATAAATAGGGGGAATAATTGAGGGACAAAAGAATAACTTGAGTACACCCCTTATTATGTGCCAGTAGTCCCCCTTATGTGCCAGTAGCCGCCCCTTATCATGTGCCAGTAGCCCCCCTATGTGCCAGTAGCCCCCTTATCATGTGCCAGCAGCCCCCCTTATCATGTGCCAGTAGCCCCCCTTATCATGGGTCAGTAGCCCCCCCATCATGTGCCAGTAGCCCCCCTTATGTGCCAGTAGTCGTCCTTATGTGCCAGTAGCCCCCCTTATCATGTGCCAGTAGCCCCCCTTATGTGCCAGTAGCCCCCTTATCATGTGCCAGTAGCCCCCCTTATGTGCCAGTAGCCCCCCTTATGTGCCAGTAGCCCCCTTATCATGTGCCAGCAGCCCCCCTTATGTTCCAGTGGCCCCTCTTATGTGCCAGTAGCCCCATATCATGTGCCAATAGCCCTCATATCATGTGCCAGTAGCCCCCATATCATATGCCAGTAGCCCCATTATTATGTGCCAGTAGTCCCCCTTATGTGCCAGTAGTCACCCCTTATCATGTGCCAGTAGCCCCCCTTATGTGCCAGTAGCCCCCTTATCATGTGCCAATAGCCCCGCCATGTGACAGCAGCCCCCTTATGTGCCAGTAGCCCCCATATCATGTGCCAATAGCCCCCATATCAAGCGCTCATCTCCTGCTGTGCCCTGCCGCCGGCCGACCCCACTTGTCACCAGGGCCGCGGCCTTGCGGCACTCAGGCCTGCCGGCCTAACAGGAAATTTCCCGGTATCCCGGCAGGCCAGTCCGGCCCTGATTACGACCACTAGATGACACCGGGAGCTCAGGCCTCTCTCTGAGACTCCTGCTGCCACGCCCTCTTACTCTGCTAGGGGGTGCTAGTCAGCACTGACTGATTCATGTGCATAACAAAACACAAGGTACATATTAAAATATATAACACTATATAACAACTAAATAAACTGACTAGGGTCTCTGCTGCACTGGTTTCTGCTGCACTGGTCTCTGCTGCACTGTACTGTATTTTTCGCCCTATAAGACGCACCTAGGTTTTAGAGGCGAACAATAAGAAAAATTTTTTTCCATTACACCTTAGGTCAGACCAGGAATCAGACCCCCAATGTTAATCAGACCTCTGCTGACAGCCCTAATCAGACCCCAATTTCAATCAGACTTCAGATCAGACCTCCAATACTTCAGATCAACTCCCCAACCTTTATCCAGCTATCAGCCCCCATGTCAGCCATCAGCCCCCATGTCAGCCAGCCATCAGTCCCCATGTCAGCCATCAGCCCCCCATGTCAGTCATAAGCCCCCATGTCAGCCATCAGCCCCCCATGTCAGCCAGCCATCAGCCCCCCATGTCAGCCATAAGCCCCCCATGTCAGCCATAAGCCCCCCCATGTCAGCCATAAGCCCCCCATGTCAGCCATAAGCCCCCCATGTCAGCCATAAGCCCCCCATGTCAGCCATAAGCCCCCCATGTCCGCCATCAGCCCCCCATGTCAGCGATCAGCCCCCCATGTCAGCCCCCAGCCCTTATGTCAGCCCACAGCCCTCATGTCAGCCATAATAAAAAGAAAAAAAAAAACACTTACTTCTCCTGCTCCTGGACGCCGCCGCTCCTCACCATTGCGATCCTCTTCATCCTGCTGTCAGCTGTGTATCGCGGCGCACAGTGTGAGGTCACAGAGTGCCCTCACGCTATGCGCAGCCCTGCACAGCCGATAGCTGAGCCGAGGACCAGGAAGCGGTGAGTACAGATCCTTCACCGCTTCCTGGTCCTCCGGTACTAATGAAGCGCTTCCATAATGGAAGCGCTTCATTAGTACCGCTTTAAAGACGGCCCTGATTGCCGCGGCCCGGCAAACAATCTTCCAGGGCCCGGTCCTCGGCCGCAGCCCGGCGGTTGGGGATCGCTGCTTTAGAACATATAACTGCACTGCAGAACGGCAAGTAATATGTATTTTTTGCCACTAATACATGCCAAAAAGTGCTTTAGAACATATAACTGCACCGCTGAACAGCAAAATATATATTTTTTTGCCACTAATACACGCCCAAAAGGGCTTTAATGTTCTCACTTCACCATACAACGGCAAATACTTTTTTTTGTGCCTCAATACACGCCAAAAAGGGCTTTAGAGCATATAACTGCACCGCTGAACGGCAAATATATATTTTTTGTCACTAATACACGCCAAAAAGGATGTAATTTTCTCACTTTGCCACACAATGGCTAATAAGCCCTTTTTTCCCACTAATACAAGTCAAAAAATCCTTTAGAACATATAACTGCACCGCACAAGTGCAAATAAGACGTAGAAATATTTCCTTGTAATAAACCCTGTTAATGGCTGTATGAAACAGCACTTGAACTCCAATAATAAGAACGGTTTGCTGGAATTACAGAGCTGTGTAATGGCAATTTGGATCTCCAGTAAGTGCAGCAAGGTGTAATAGGATTGTTCCTATTACTCTGGCTGTAAACTCCCCTACTGAACTCTGTTCTACTTCAATACTGTGGAATGATTCCTCCCTATCCTTTCCCTGACCTTCTATACAGCAAAATAAAATCCTGACAGGAAAACTCACCAATGTGTGGTATAGGCAAGTGCCAGAGCTCAATGTTTATTGAGATCCTGCCCCCTCATCTACCTAGGCAGCTCTGCAAGTGGAGACAACCAGGTTACTGTATATGCAATAGGCCCACTACGGCCACGCCTTGGGTATCCCTCGCACCTTAGGAGGTTTCTACAAAATATGTCCCTCTTATAGAGCAAGTAAACGTGATGCCAGCTTCGGTTAAACAGCGGAAGCACAAGGCTCCCTTTGTAGATTGTAATGTTGTTACCCAGAGGTAGGATTGCCAAAGTGGTGCAGGGTGTTATGGACATGTGTCACAATGTTCCTACCTGGATATCCGTGGATCCCAGATATGATGTGGTCCAAAGCAGGGCAAAAGGGATAGGTGAATTGGATGATGGACAAGGGGAATAAATGGAGTCCAGACTTTGGAGTAACGTTGAACAGTTACTTTACTTTGCATAAACTGGTAATCCAGCAGGTATTGGCTTAACTTTGGCAGGCAAATTCTTCTTCTGCAGCTATCTCAGCTCTGCTATGCGGTAGCTAAATAAATAGGAAACTCTTCCTCTTCTGCTGGAACTTAAGTTAGCTGTAGTTTGTAGTCTGTCTTATAATACTAGGAACTTCTTGTTCTGGCTTTAGAGTACCTCAAGCTTTGGCTCATCTTGAAAGGAGGCAATGCGAGCCCAGGAGGGGACAAGCAACCATGTAGACTTCAGAGGCAGGGCCTCTGGTCCTAGCAGAGCAGGCAGCGCGCTGCTAGCCAGCACACAACTTCTCCCTAAGGAGGGCAGACTAGAACTCCTCACTAACTATCTAAACTCCTCCCTCTAGCTACAGAGGGCTGGAAGGAACCAAACGATTCCTCTCCAGGAAAGCTAACACTGCCAATGTCGTTTCTGCCATCTGCTGGTGGACCAGGTTATTACACTTGAGCATAATAATTTCAGGAATAAATATGCACGTTATCAGGCTATGACACAAAATACATCAGATATTATGTATTAGCACATGTAAATTGTAGCAAGGTGTCAAAAGAAGTAGTAATGGCACTCTGGGTCATTACATATACTGTTTAGCAGTAAGATCCTGAGCACCCCCTAGAGACAGTCAGATTCTGCATTTAACTTTATGCAGAGAAGTTGAAGCTCTGTTTGAGAAAATGGAGCTCTAAATGCTATAAAGATATAAAATATTAGACCTAACAATCATTTAAAAGGTGGACATTGACTTTAAGACACCTTCTTATTTCTTGCACTATGTTCTTGTATCCTGAGGAGCATCTTAAAGGGAGTTTGTCATCAGAAAATGACCAAATGACCTATTGTTTAAATTATGCTATGTTCATTTTTTTTGAATTTTATTTTGTACTTTTTAGATGTCACTGTCTATTTTAAAAAAAAAATAATTAAAAAAATATATAATTCTGCAATTTTCTCACATTGGCTACTACTAGGCCTAAAATATACTAAGACTTACTGTCTTTTGAGAGAATACATGGGTCATAGACGCAATGGACAGGAGCTCACCCCACAGACTCATATTGGAGAGTTTTCTAGGCATGCTCTGTGACCGTACAAAGGTCAGGAGAGAGTAGACAAGCTGTGATATCATCTATTGTGAATGGTGTGTTATCTATGTAGAGGTGTTACTTGCCATTGTAATTCTTCCTGTGATGATAACAAGATATCTACTGAAAAGTTTCTTGTACCTTACAGTGAATCATGCTCTTGTGGCCAGTGTGAAGATTGCAGGATTATATAAAAAAAAATTAAATTTAGATAGCGATATGGGAAAAAAAAATCCTCAAATATACGTTTAACATAAAAATACACTGCCCGTCCAAAAAAAAAAGTCGCCACCAAAAATATTTCGTTGGACCACCTTTAGCTTTGATTACGACACGCATTAGCTGTGGCATTGTTTCGATAAGCTTCTGCAATGTCACAAGATTTATTTCCATTTAGTGTTGCATTAATTCTTCACCAAGATCTTGCATTGATGATGGTAGAGTCTGACTGCTGCGCAAAGCCTTCTCCAGCACATCCCAAAGATTCTCAATGGGGTTAAGGTCTGGACTCTGTGGTGGTCAATCCATGTGTGAAAATGATGTCTCATGCTCCCTGAACCACTATTTCACAATTTGAGCCCGATGAATCCTGGCATTGTCATCTTGGAATATGCCCGTGCCATCAGGGAAGAACAAATCCATTGATGGAATAACCTGGTCATTCAGTATGTTCAGGTAGTCAGCTGACCTCATTCTTAGAGCACATACTGTTGCTGAACCTAGACCTGACCAACTGCAGCAACCCCAGATCATAGTACTGCCCCCCACAGGCTTGTACAGTAGGCACTAGGCATGATGGGTGCATCACTTCATCTGCCTCTCTTGTTACTCTGATGCGCCCATCACTCTGGAACAGGGTAAATCCAGACCACATAACCTTCTTCCATTGCTCCAGAGCCAATCTTTATGCTCCCTAGCAAATTAAAGCCTTTTTTATGGTTTGCCTCACTGAATAATGGTTTTCTTAAAGCTACACAGCTGTTCACTCCCAATCCCTTGAGTTCCCTTCGCATTGTGCGTGTGGAAATACTCTTACTTTCACTATTAAACATAGCCCTGAGTTCTAATGTTGTTTTTCATTGATTTGATTTCACCAAACATTTAAGTGATCGCCGATCACGATCATTCAGGATTTTTTTTCCCGCCACATTTCTTCCTCGAATACGATAGGTCCCCACTATTCTTCCAGTTTTTAATAATGCGTTGGACAGTTCTTAACCCAATTTTAGTAGTTTCTGCAATCTCCTTAGGCTACTTTCACACTAGCGTTCGGAGCGGATCCGTCTGATGTTTCATCAGACGGATCCGCTCCGATAATGCAGACGTTTGCATCCGTTCAGAACGGATCCGTCTGCATTATTACTTAGAAAATTTTCTAAGTCTGAAAGTAGCCTGAGCGGATCCGTTCAGACTTTACATTGAAAGTCAATGGGGAACGGATCCGCTTGAAGATTGAGCCATATAGTGTCATCTTCAAGCGGATCCGTCCCCATTGACTTACATTGTAAGTGTGGACGGATCCGCTCGCCTCCGCACGGCCAGGCGGACACCCGAACACTGCAAGCAGCGTTCAGGTGTCCGCTCACTGAGCGGAGCGGAGGCTGAGCGTTGGCAGGCGGATGCATTCTCAGTGGATCCGCCTCCACTGAGAATGCATTAGGGCCAGATGGATGCGTTCGGGGCCGCTCGTGAGCCCCTTCAAACGGAGCGCACGAGCGGACACCCGAACGCTAGTGTGAAAGTAGCCTTAGATGTTTTCTTTGCTTGATGCATGCCAATGATTTGACCCTTTACAAACAGACTAATATCTTTTCCACGACCACGAAATGTGTCTTTTGACATGGTTGTTTAAGAAATGAGAAGCAACTCATTGCACCAGTTGAGGTTAAATAACTTACTGCCAGCAGAAAGATAATCGCCCATGCAGTAATTATCCAATAGGAGGCTCATAACTACAGTTGCAAGAAAAAGTATGTGAACCCTTTGGAATGATATGGATTTCTGTACAAATTGGTCATAAAATGTGATCTGATCTTCATCAAAGTCACAACAATAGACAATCACAGTCTGCTTAAACTAAAAACACACAAAGAATTAAATGTTACCATGTTTTTATTGAACACACCATGTAAACATTCACAGTGCAGGTGATAAAAGTATGTGAACCCCTAGACTAATGACATCTCCAAGAGCTAATTGGAGTGAGGTGTCAGCCAACTGGAGTCCAATCAATGAGATGAGATTGGAGGTGTTGGTTACAGCTGCCCTGCCCTATAAAAAACACACACCAGTTCTGGGTTTGCTTTTCACAAGAAGCATTGCCTGATGTGAATGATGCCTCGCACAAAAGAGCTCTCAGAAGACCTACGATTAAGAATTGTTGACTTGCATAAGGCTGGAAAGGGTTATAAAAGTATCTCCAAAAGCCTTGCTGTTCATCAGTCCACTGTAAGACAAATTGTCTATAAATAGAGAAAATTCAGCACTGCTGCTACTCTCCCTAGGAGTGGCCGTCCTGTAAAGATCACTGCAAGAGCACAGTGCAGACTGCTCAATAAGGTGAAGAAGAATCCTAGAGTGTCAGCTAAAGACTTACAAAAGTCTCTGGCATATGCTAACATCCCTGTTAGCGAATCTACGATACATAAAACACTAAACAAGAATGGATTTCATGGGAGGATACCACAGAGGGAGCCACTGCTGTCCAAAAATAACATTGCTGCACGTTTACAGTTTGTACAAGAGCACCTAGATGTTCCACAGCAGTACTGGCAAAATATTCTGTGGACAGATGAAACCAAAGTTGAGTTGTTTGGAAGAAACACACAACATTATGTGTGGAGAAAAAGAGGCACAGCACACCAACATCAAAACCTCATCCCAACTGTGAAGTATGGTGGTGGGGGCATCATGGTTTGGGGCTGCTTTGCTGCATCAGGGCCTGGACGGATTGCTATCATTGAAGGAAAAATAAATTCCCAAGTTTATCAAGACATTTTGCAGGAGAACTTAAGGCCATCTGTCCATCAGCTGAAGCTCAACAGAAGATGGGTGTTGCAACAGGACAACGACCCAAAGCATAGAAGTAAATCAACAACAGAATGGCTTAAAACAGAAGAAAATACACCTTCTGGAGTGGCCCAGTAAGAGTCCTGACCTCAACTCGATTGAGATGCTGTGGCATGACCTCAAGAAAGCGATTCACACCAGACATCCCAAGAATATTGCTGAACTGAAACAGTTCTGTAAAGAGGAATGGTCAAGAATTACTCCTGACCGTTGTGCACTTCTGATCTGCAACTACAGGAAACATTTGGTTGAAGTTATTGCTGCCAAAGGAGGTTCAACCAGTTATTAAATCCAAGGGTTCACATACTTTTTCCACCTGCACTGTGAATATTTACATGGTGTGTTCAATAAAAACATGGTAACATTTAATTCTTTGTGTGTTATTAGTTTAAGCAGACTGTGATTGTCTATTGTTGTGACTTAGATGAAGATCAGATCACATTTTATGACCAATTTGTGCAGAAATTCATATCATTTTAAAGGGTTCACATACTTTTTCTTGCAACTGTAATTGCTTAGTTAAATCCAGGTGCCGACTTATTTTTTGGACACAGTGTGTGATCGAAACAATAGGTCTTTTTCTGATGACACATTCCCTTTAAAAGCTGCTTGGGTGGAGCTAGCCTTTCAGCTTGTTATATCTCCACTTTTCAGCTTCTCCGGCCTATTATTTTTTATATTTAATGAGAATGCAGATGAGTATCTCAGGCCGCCTTGTGTGCAGAGCAGATCCATTAAACAATGTATTTCATCTTATTTGGATGGAACACTATTGGCGTACACAGCATTTTCGATGAAAGGCTTTGATGGCCTCTTTTGTCCCTGTCTGTTTTGCTGACTGTTCTGTTACATGAATCTTCAAATCGCAGTCCTCGAGACTTCATAGAGACTTTTGATAAAATGGACCCAATCATTTCACTGTCACTGTGAACCACAAATCTCAAATGTAAGGTCTTCAAAGTGAGATGAGAATAATGGAACTGAATGTGTCTGTCCTGCAACTGGCAAATCAACGATGGCATAGTATCCTATATTAGTGTTTACTTACTATACAGCTATGATTTTCATCTGTTTGTGAAAGTTTAAGGTTTCAATGCTTTTCTTATTTTCCAAAATATATTTGTTGCGGCCCCAGAGGAGTAGAGGATGGGAGTGGTAAAGGCTCTGGCTGCAATATTTATTCACAGTGGCAATCCTCACACCGATGCTCCTTAAGGCCAGGGCATTGATAGGAGGGCACACCCTTTCTTCCTTCAGGCCACACTCTGATGTTGGGGCTCCTGCCTGATGGTAGTTGGGGTGCCCTCAGTGTTGCAAGTCTGGTGCAGATGCAAGGCAGCAGGTGTAGGTGCAGTGGCTGGCGTATGGTGCTGGAGTCAGTAACCAGGCCACTTGTAGAAAATAAATAAATCTCTCTTTAGTAAAGTGCAGAATGGGAGTTGTAGTACATTCAAGTATATCAAGGCACAGTTCCAACAATTTACAATGCTAATCTCTTCCCAATAGCTGTATATAGGCAAACAGCAACAACAATGATAATAGGAGTAGTAGTACCTAAGTTCCTTCTAAACACTTAGCAACCTTACCAAGATGATCACAGGTGTGCAAAACTTTGAAAAATGTGGTAGGCATCCTAGACTACAAGACCTCCATACACATAGCAAGGAAGTATGGTAGGTACCAGAGACTACAAACCAGCCACATACAAAACGTCTCACAATCAGCTCTACAATTTCTGACTTAGGGTTGCAGATCATCAAACGGGCTGCCAAACCGTAATTTAAGTGTGAAAGATGCCATTAACTGTTAATCCTTCCAAAAGCAGTAAAGTCTCAATATTGGCCATAAACAGCGAATACATTACTAGTATGTATGGCCTTGTCTTCCTGGACTGTCTGTGAATGTCATCTCAAGCTTTCCCGCAGGGATTGGTGCTGAACTTGCATCCCTTTCACAGACAGGGCTAAAACTCAGAAGTGACTGAAAAATACTCACTAGAAAGCTCCTCTCTCAGAGGGGAAAGCTAATTCCCTCTGCTAAGTCAGGGAACACTAAACAGTGCAATCTACAGACAGCTCTTGTGAATACATACAAGACATAATACAAAACATGAACAGATTAAATAACATCACATAAAGAACAAATTTGCAAGTACCCTGTTCTACAGTACTGCACATTCAGTATCAATTCACATGATCTCTGCTTGCTGTCATTTAGTAGGAACATGAATGTTTTACTTCCAGAGACAGAACCCTGTCCTGCACATGTGATGATCACACAGGTGCATGGCTTATTACATACCACAGCTCTGTATTATGTGTGTCCATCACATCACTATGAAGCTATTAAAAGGGTTCTCCAAGTTAAGGTTCTCACTGCATTTGGTTGGTGAGAAGTGTAATTATCCAGGTCCAATTAAAGGTATCCCATTAGGACAACCACTGTCCATATGCCCTATTAGGGCACACATACCACATAGGCTTAGATCCCCATGTTCAGGACCCCGTTTTATTCCTTTCTTTGTTCTACTAGGTACAAGAAGAATCTGAAGGCTCTGTATGTGGTTCATCCAACTAACTTCATCAAAGTCTTGTGGAAGATATTCAAGCCAGTCATTAGGTGAGCACAAAATAGTGAGTACTGTAGACTGTGTAGGTGTTGGTAGGTCTGTGTGTAGAAGTATGTGCACCAGTGTGTGCTCACTATTTTCACATTCAGATATTTCAATACTGGTGGGGCTGTGTAGTTGTCTGGTCATTCAATTTTCTGTATTAAAGGAAATGACCCATTGTTTAAATTTAAGATTTTGTCAAAAAATATTAAATGTTCAAAATATTCCTAAAATTGTGCAGTTTTTGCACTGACCACTGGGCTTTAAAATATTTAGACTTCCTGTTCTTTGAGAACAGCCACCATGTACCATAGATGCAATCGACAGGAGGGACTTCATTGACTTCTGTGGGAGTAGATGAGCTGTGACATCATCTATTGTGAATGGAGGATCCTCTGTTAGATAGAGGGGATATCTGTCATTGTAATGACAATGTGGTCGCTGCTGAAAAATGACCTGTACAGAACAGGAATATTAGGCTTAGTGGTCAGTGGGAAACCTGCAGAATTTTAGCATTTTTCTTAACATAGCGTTATGAAAAATTAAAACAAAAATCTAAAACATTCAAAAAAAATATGTTAAACATAAAACGTTAAACAATAAGTCATTTTTTTGACGACTCATTCCTATTAAGGATGATATTGTGGTCCTTCACTAAATGATACATACTATACCTATGTTTTTTTCTCTCCATTCATTGTATTAATTGCTTTGTATATTACAGTGCCAGTAAGGCTACTTTCACACTGGCGTTTCTGGGTCTGCTTGTGAGATCCGTTCAGGGCTCTCACAAGCGGCCCAAAACGGATCAGTTCAGCCCCAATGCATTCTGAATGGATAAGGATCCGTTCAGAATGCATCAATGTGGCTGCGTTTGGCCTCCATTGCGTTTTTTAGACGGTCACTAAAACGCAGCTTGCAGCGTTTTTGTGACCGTCTGACTATGCAGAGCCTAACGGATCCGTCTAGACTTACAATGTAAGTCAATGGGAACAGATCCGTTTTTCACTGACACAAATGGTGCAATGGAAAACGGATCTGTCCCCCATTGACTTTCAATGTAAGTCAAGACGGATCCGTTTTGACTTAGACTTTTTTTTTTTTATGAATAATGCAAACGGATCCGTTATTAACGAATACAAGCGTTTGCATTATTCGTGCGGATCCGTCTGTGCAGAAGCAAGACGGATCCGCACAAAATGCGAGTGTGAAAGTGGCCTAATATGACAGTCTGGCACTGCTCGAGGACCTACAGAAGGGAACGTCAACTTACTGCACTCCAGGTGTTCGGAAACTACAACTCACAGAGTGCTCCATTCACTTCTAAGGGAGTTATGAGAACAGCCGAGCAAGTTTGCATGCTGGGAGTTGGAGTTTCACAGCAGCTGGAATGCTGAAAGTTGCTGATCCATGACATAGAGGATTAGGAGAGCCCACAGCTTAGTGCACCATATATCTGAATGTCTGATTGGTGGGGTTCAATATCTGAGACCTCCTCCAATCAGCACAGTGAAGAGGCCATGTCCTTCCTGTGAATTTGGCATTCTCTTGGCAGTATTTACACAAACAACCTCTGTGCCTTTGAAGGGAACAGAGTGCTTGCAGGAGTGCCACATCCCCAGAGGGCGGACTCCTACCAATCAGTGATGTCCAATCCTTAGGACTGTATTACAACAGATTATCTGACCAATATCTTTCCAATCAGACCAATAGTTTGTGTGTAACAAAAGATCTGTGTGTGTAAACGGCCATCTGACCAATGATTGGTTAGAAAATCTGTCAGATAATCTGTTGGTGTAATTCAGCCCATAGGAACCCTTTAAAAACTTTAAATAATAAAATGCTGGTTGCCTGCAGCTTCTACTAGAGGGAGCTTACTGAAAACGAAGACCACCCCTGCAGCAGCCAATGCAGGAGAAATGTAGCGTTGTATTCCAGCCATTGAAATGCATGACTGTCCATGTAACGTATGAACGCACTGGGTCAACCAGAACAGGACCCACACTTACACAATTATACTCTGTTCTGGCTGAAAATTGACCTCTGTATGGCGTTCGTTTGTCCCAATAGGGCTTTAGATAAATACTGAAATCTGAACTAGATGTAGAAGTTCCTTCTATAATGGCTTTTTCTTGGCTGGGACATAATCCTTTGCAACAGGCAGAAACAAACAGATTTCCACAGTTCATTCCATTTCTCCCATAGATTTTTATGTAATTATTTTGTTTTCTCGAGCCAAGCGTTGGGTGTGATAAGATCATCAGTGATCTCTAGGCTTCACGTGTAATGTGGAATACTCAGCATTCTGGAACCAATCTACCGTTCTTAGGACTTTCATCTTTCCCCTTCACAAATTAAATTCAGTGCAAATGACAAACTCTATAGGTGCTACAAGATATAACGTAATAATCTCCCTGTGCCAACCGCTGATAAATTAATCATGTTTGGAAACCTGATTTATTCGGGGTGATAACATTAACCCTTATGAGGAAAGCCTCGTCTGGCAGTAGAGGGAGCTCGATAAGACTTATGAACTCTCTAGACAGTAACTCTGGTCTTAATTTTTTCAGTCACAAGTTCGGCAAGAAGGTTCTGTACATGAATCACCTGAGTGACCTTCGAGAGCATCTGCGGTTCAATCGGTTGATAATACCACAGGAAGTCTTGCAGTAAGTGGCACGATATATGGTAGTTTTTACTTAATGAGGAACTATGCTTAAAACTGGAAACATGAAGCGTGGTAGACATTTATGAAGAGATTTTCAGTTCAGAAGAAATTTTACTTCATTTTGATATATTATACAAAAAGTTTAAAATACCTCCCTCTTCTGCTGATGTGGGCTCAAGGTGCCATACGAACACAGCTACCCCACCCATGAGGTACAATAGTGTTACAGAAGTTGTTTCTCCATAGCCAGGAGCATATATGCTGTAGAGGTAGCACATTTGACTGCAAAGGGACCGCTGAAGTGGTAGAGCCCATAACAGATTGCTAACATTCCGACTTTTAATTGTTGGTGAGAACCCAACCCCACATAGGGATGTGGTCACCACAAGTGCTACAAAGCTATCAAACAAGGAGATGGAAAATGCACTGTGGTCGTGAAAACGGGATGGGAGAATCAGGGCTTCTTGTTACGAATGAGAGTGTGGTGTGCACAAAGCCCCAGTGGAGCCAGTGCAGAGGATGTGAGTGGTAGTGGCCAGGGGCGTAGCTATAGGGGGTGCAGAGGTAGCAGTCGCTACCGGGCCCAGGAGCCTGAGGGGGCCCAAAGACCCATGTGCCACTTAAAAAGACACTGGTATTATAGAAAGTGCATGCAGGTCAAGTTAAACCTCTGGCTGGAGGGAAGGGGTTAGGTCAAGAATTTGGCATGGTGGAGGGGGGTTGGGCGTTTAAATTTTTGCCTCAGACAGCACGAAGGCTATGCTTCCCTGACCCTGCTCACAAAGCACTGAACTTATGCATCGGGGCCCATAAGCCTTTAGTTACGCCCCTGGTAGTGTCCCTGATTAGATTTTGTGTCATGATGTACTTCCTCAGGCCGTCGTTTCCTGGGGTTTTGTGCAGTGAATAAATGACATGAAGGAGACGGACAGAGATCATACAACAAAGAACGTATTCCTTTACTGAGTACAACAACAAACAGCAGCACATCCAGCAGCAGTTCGTACAAAGTGCAATCCACCCAGATAATGGGGTATGATGGCTGGCAATGTGGCAGAAGTTTGCCAGCTGACAATGTCTCTCTCCTGATTCTCTTCCCTATGGCTGTATTCTGGCACCTGTGGCTGTAAGTTTCTACTGTATGATGCAGGCTTCTAGCTATGCCTGTCCTGAACTGTGGTGATGTCTGAACGTGTTTCCCGTCTCCTAGCAGCAGAGTCTGTATAGCTTGTTTGCTTTATCACTCTGCTGACACAAATATACAGTAGCTTACAGATCTTCTGTAGCCTGGGATCCTGCCCCCTCTCTGGGGCAGTGTTTCCTCTATATGACCTGCCTCTGTGGTCCTTATAGCCTAGAGGAGCAGGAGCTGGATCCCTCACTCTCTCCTTTCTCACTCTTCTAACTAGTTCTGCCCCTCTCTTGACAGAAAGTCCAACAACCCACTCCTACCAAGAAGTCCCATTCCTGTTGCCAAAACACTGCCAACTTTACCCCATCTGCTGGTGAACAAAGTATATAGCATGACATTACATTACATTACGCTACAAACCATTTACAAAAGTAGTACCCCTAGGTCTGGGGTCCTACAGGTGTTGTACCAAGCAGCTCTAGAAAGTCCTAGTTTTATGTCTGCTGTGGGGCATCCAATCAATATCGCTACAAATCATGAAACAAAAAGGTTAACAAAGTATTATCCCAAAGGGGATAATCTCTAGAGCAGTATTGTTTGGCCTCTACTGTATCAATATAAATTTGACTTCATGGATTAATACTTACCTGTGCAGTGTCTCAGCAATATCCTTAGTGATAATTAAAGTTGCAGGAAGGTGTTTTCACACCTACTGTATGTTGGAATATTTTCTGGTTTTTATTTCTCTATGCAGTCAAATAATAGAATGACTAAAAAGTTAGACAACTATAAAAATAACATATTATTAAAAATTCCTGGTTGAAATAGGGACTGTATATATGCACTAATTTATTACCTTTGATCATAGACATGATACAAAACGATGTGTTCAACAGAAAGGAAGACCCCCACCTGTTAGTAAAGCCCCTCCACCTCGTCCTCCGCTTCCAACACAGCAGTTTGGCGTCAGTCTTCAATAGTAAGTTTTATATGTTTGTCTAGTTACAGTCATAGTCACTGTATTTTATGTCTCCAATGCATCTAAACTAAAAAATTAAGCAACTTTGCTAACAGTGTTGTTAAAAATGTAATATAGTTTTGTGTATACAGCTCCTATGTGGACCTATGTGTCTCCCTATTTATAGACTAGAAACAAGTCTGTGTAGCCTGGAGTAGTACATGATGGCACCATTCACTCAAAATTGCTTTGGAGTATTTTGCACACATATTTTCCTGGATTACCAGGATATATGTATATATGTAGGGGAGTAGAGGTAGTCTTTGTCAGTTAACAGTAGTGCACTCATGTGCTTGAGGCGCAGTCTACCAGAGATCTTCTGTAGAAGCCTGGATCCTCCACATTTTGGTTTTCCTCATGTTTTGGCTCATGTGTTGGAATGGGATGGAGTTTACATAAAGAGACGTGGCTACGTTTTTCCAAAGTATTCCTAATGCCCCCTACCCAGCCAAAGACAAAGCTGCCCATTTCCAGCTGCCTTTCTCAAATGTAATAGTCAGGGGCATAGCTATAAGGAAAGCAGGGGAAGTGGCTGCTTTGGGGCCAGAACTCAAGAGGGGCCCACCTAGGATGAGGACTAAAAGATTTTATTGTCAGGGCCCCCTCAACAGTATTATAAAATGACAATATATACAGTGACACTGTAGGAAACAGACTGGCTGCTGGGCCTAGTCTCAGAGGGCAATCTGGACCAACCTCAATAGTTGGGGTAGTGCTGGGGGAGGAGGACCCTTTCAAAAATTAGTTGTGCGGCCCAGTCATTTCCAGTTACGCCACTGCAATCAGTCCTGCAGTCTAAGCCCAGGATGGGGGAAGGACAGGGAGATAAATGAAATGCCTCCATTAAAAAGGTAGAGGACTGCAAGATATATATTTTTAACCCTTTTGGATATAATTTAGAGCGCAATATCCTTAGGAGGCTATTAAAATAAGTATCCCAAGTCTTTTTTTTCTTTCTTTCATGTTTTTATCTTGTTAGTGCTCAGTATATAACAGAATAGTCATCTGCCCATTTCACACACTGTCCCATGCAAGATGCAGAACGCTGTGTTCCTGGGATTAGGGAAGAGAAATAATAATCAGATATTCTTGGATAATAAAATATTGAGCTTATTCACTTTCCATTGATCATGTTCCCTTGGTGAAGAGGTCATGTGTAGATTCCAGAGTGTGACGAGACCTCACCTCTTATCTTAAGCGACATATTGTGGGCTCATATCATCAGTATTCCCTCTTTGTTTAGATAGATAACAAGGATGTTGAGAACATTTTCCACAATCTGTAGATACAATACACTGTGGATTATTTCTGATGATACATTGAGGGTTGTGGTATAATCAAGAAAGTGAAAAGCGGTTGCTCCCACAAGCATGGGTCAGTTTGATGTATCCAAATCTCAGAAAACACATTTTGAGGAATCAGTCCCTGTGACATGTATTTTTAGTTGTAGAGACAGAAAGCACTCCTTCCCCCTAACCAGGTTTTCTTCACAAGTTCCCCACTAGCCACAATAGGGAGATTTATCAAATGTAGTGTCAAGGAAAACGGTCTTAGTTGCCCATGGCAACCAATCAGATTCCACCGTTCATTGTAATATATGCAGAGGTGTAACTACCATGGCGGCAGACCATGCGACTGCTATGGGGCCCAGGGCAAGAGGGGGCCCAGTCTTAGTTGGATTATCTCCTCTTCTACTGGGGGTAAAAACTTGGTCAGGACTCTACCCTCTAAGAAACAACTTTTAGCAAATGAGGCAGTGGAAAAAATAGCCCATGAGTCACTGAAAGGGGTTTAGGCAAAAACCCTTCTGCCCTGTGTGGGGCCTGGTTTGATCCTTGCTATGGGGCCCTTACTTCTCTATGTACGCCACTGAATATATGGATGGGTCAGGTCCTCCAGAATGAGAGTTGCAAGAAAGCAGAGGTTGGGTGGTATACCAGACATAGCACCAGGGCCGTCTTTAACAAGGGGCAAAAGGGGCAGCTACCCCGGGCCCAGTTGCTCCTGGGGGGCCCAAGGCAGCTGCCTCTTGAGCCCTGCTGGCCACTGCCCCGAGTATCAGGCTATCAGCTACACAGGGGGGTGCTGCCATGCCTGCCTGCCGGCACTCCAGGCTGCGTACTGTGAGAGCTGTGATTTTAGGACCTTAGATGACATCATCACCATGTGACCAGTAACCTAGCAATATTACTGGTCACATGGCTATGAGGTTATCACAGGTCCTGTCTACCAGGAGTGTTACTGCAGGAGAAGTGTCCCATAATTGTGGAGCTTTTTTTTTGTTGACAAGATTACATCAGGAAAAGGTGACAGGGGCTGTAATGCTAATATACTGTAAGCTACTGTATAGTGGGGTGCTATACTGCTCTACTGTATACTATGGGGGTGCTGTATACTGTATATTGTGGGGTGCTTTACACTGTGGGGGGCTGTATATTTTGGGGTGCTGTATACTGTGAGGTGCGGTATTCTGTATAGTTTGGGGTGCTGTATACCGTGAGGTGCTGTATACTGTGGGTGCTGTATATTGTGGAGTGCTATACTGCTGTACTGTATAGTTTGGGGTGCTGTATAGTTTGGGGTGCTGTATACTGTGAGGTGCGGTATTCTGTATAGTTTGGGGTGCTGTATACCGTGAGGTGCTGTATACTGTGGGTGCTCTATATTGTGGAGTGCTATACTGCTGTACTGTATAGTGTGGGGTGCTGTATAGTGTATAGTTTGGGGTGCTGTATACTGTGAGGTGCGGTATTCTGTATATTTTGGGGTGCTGTATACCGTGAGGTGCTGTATACTGTAGGTGCTGTATATTGTGGAGTGCTATACTGCTGTACTGTATAGTGTGGGGGGCTGTATAGTGTGGGGTGCTGTATAGTGTATAGTTTGGGGTGCTGTATACTGTGAGGTGCTGTATATTGTGGGGTGCTATACTGCTCTACTGTATACTGTATAGTGTGGGGTGCTACACTGCATACTGTGGGTTGCTGTATACTATAGGGTGCTATACTGCATACTCTGGGGTGCACTGTAACGCTAGGGTGAACCGAGCCCCGGTCTCCTTCCTGCAGAGCGGTGCCCACTTCCAGCCTGAGCCCAGCTGCCCAGAGCACTGATCCTGAGCCGCTGGAGTCTTCAGAACTGGAAGTATTTATATCACTGTACTCTACCAGGTGTGTGGATTTTTTGTGTGTGTGTGTTGTGGTGGAGGCTGTGATTGCATGCTAGGGTGTGGGAAGGCGGGATCCAGGGGGCCCAACTAAATCTTTGCCCAGGGTCCAATCAATATTAAAGATGGCCCTGCACAGCACACAGACTGGACTGGTAGCAAGGACTGAACTGCAATACCAGACAGCCTGCAGACAGAAAGTGTGTTGTTTCTGGAAGAAAGCAAGGACTTAACTGCAATATCAGATATGTCCACGAAGACTGAAAGGACTGAGCTGCAGTGCCAAAAATAGCCTATAGATAGGAGAGGCACTGTATCCGGAAGAAAGCATCCATGCTTTTCTATTCTCATACGTTCTCTGTAGACTATAAGTATGTATGTTCTGCTGAGTCTTCCCAGCTCACAATCAGAATACAGACCAGTGGAAATTGCAGAGGTGTTATAGTATCCACACTCCTCTACCTTCCATAAGTCCTAAGATGAGAAGAAGTTCACCTTGGTTGAATCTAGCTCTTTAATGGTATAAATACTGCACGTCTTGATCTTACTTCAGCGAGGGTCAACTAAAGACATCTCCAACCTTTCATTATTAGTTTTCAACAACTGGTATAAAGCATCCAATTACCTGGACTTGTTATAACAGGATGGAATGTGTCACCTCTCCAGGCAATTTGAAGGAACTGATTCAGCTGATAAAAGAAATTCATTGCCACATAAAATTGCATTTGTATAGATTTCATGGCCTTTTGCTCCGAGGATGAGAATGGAAAATGGTTTAGTCAATCTCACAGAATATTACAGGTGTCAGAATTACTGCTTCATTTTCATGAGGCAAACTTTACATTCTTGACTTTGGGCCTGTGAGAGCCTGCTCCAAACAACCATAATTGAACTCCAATCTTTAGTGCTCATTATACATGAATACACATGTCAATCAGTAGTCAATTTCCATATAATAGAAGTGACGCCCAACGTGTCGTTAGCATTGGATCTTTAGCCGGCTTATGCAAAATCTACACGCATCGTCATTCCATTTTTTGCTATTTCCACTTTTTTTTTTTTTTTTTAATCTGGAGAACACAGGCAAGCTACAGTTTATGGTTGAATACCGCTAATACCATGGACGAGCTGTGGGTCTTACTGGGTCCTACAGCGGCATTAGGTAGTGAAGTATTTTAAATTTGGAGCACGCAATTCAGATCTTGATCAAATAGTCCCAAATACCATGTAGAAGGGATCACAACACTCCAGGAAAAGATTTAGATGTATTCCTCTGTATCCAGAACACAATGTTTCAACTCCCATCTGGAGCTTTTTTCAAGGACTTCTTGGGCTCTTGCCTGGTGTTAGGTGGGGTGCCCTTGATGGTGAATAAGTAACAGGGTGCAAGGCAGAGAGTTAGGAGCAGGTCCTTGCAGATGGTGGAAGCAATAAACAGGCCCAGTTCAGGGACAGCAAAGAACAGTCTCTTTGCTGCAGCTGATGAGTGAAGTTCAAACAAACATCAGGCACAATTCTGAGGTATTCCACAGAGCTTACTTTTCCCAATGGCTGTATATATGCAGTAAAGATGGCAGTAGTCCCTGAGTCTCATTCTAAACATCTTGCAATCTTTTAAAATTGACCAAGTGAAAGGCGAATCCATAAGATAGGAGTGGTGGGCGCTTAAGCTAGAACTGTTAAGTACTTCTTTGCCTTATACTCATGTGGGACACACAGTGTATGAAAACAAATGGCATTATCCATTTTATTAATAATGTTACCCTTGCAGTGATCCACTGGATCACTGCATATACAGCATGTATGTACACACGTGGACAAAACAGTTTTTACCCTTCTGTTAAAGGAACAAAAACTCACTATGGTCACTGAAATAACTTGAAACTGACAAAAGTAATAATAAATAAATATTTATAGAAAATCAGACATTGTTTTTGAATTGTGGTTCAACATAATTTATAAAACAAACTAATGAAAGTGCAAATTAGGGTATCAATCACCATTATTATTGCATAAGTACATAAGTGATGTCAATCAATGATATAATAAGAAGAATATGATGTAATTCCTAGTTCAAAAAAGAGAAACATATGATTGGTATGTCTATTGTTATTATACTAATATTTAATAAAACATGTAAAGAAAGGCATTCTTTATTTATGATTACAATTGAAACTGATATTGAACTGATATATAGCATTTGAGATAGGCGCGTAGAATGGTGAGAGGAGGGAGGGGAAGGGGGGATGGGAAGGGAAACAGAACAAAGGGACATACAGGGGGAAACAAAACAAAACATTGTCACATGTTGTTTTATAAAATCAAAGAAAATGGTCATACATTTGGGTTCACGGACAGGTATATACTTGTGTTTATCGTGCTAGTATAAATATCTTACTGCCTGAAGGACGGTTAAAACAAAACAAAAAGTAACTTTATTGATAAGTAACAATATAAAAGGGTGAATCTCTCTTTTCTCATTAAGACAAGAGACAGGCAGAGTTGTGGAATTAAGGTGCGAAAGCGGGGTACAGTAAATCATCACCCGCTAGGATTTGTTATAGTCCCCACAAATGCAAGGAGGAAAGACCTACAACAACAGGTCTATGTCTAAACCCCCGTATATTCTGCCACTCTATGTCTAGTGTGGGGATTGAAGGACTTGTACCCACAACACAAAATCTGGATGTGGACAGAGTTGGATGTGTGGTTTCCCAATATTGTCCTAATATCCCTAGGGTGCATACACGATCAGCCAGACGGTTGTGGTACTGTACATGACCCACTGTGAATTAGGGTCACTCAACTGGCTGGTCGCGTGCAACTTGACCCGTAGGTCTGTATTGTCACCCCACAAAGACAAGTGTTCCCCTATTCGGCCATGTAAGGTCCGTATTCTGGGGGCACCTGTGTAGTACAAAAGACCTTTAGTTTAGTAGGTCTTTGTATGTAATTAAGTAGTGGAGTGCAGTGTGGTCATTAACTACCACCATCAGGCTACCTAAGCTATGCTCTCTCAGCCAGCTAGACGTGTTTCTGTGTCTTTTTTTAATTAGACACTTCATCAGGAGCTGGGCACGGGATCTGAGAGGCAGTAGTCTAATCTAAGTTATGGTACCAGCGGTAGATGCTGCACGTGTCTCGTGCAGCGTGTCGGCACTATGATGGCCGTACACGCCCGCCGGAACCATCTCTTTAAATAAGGATGCGCCCTTAAGAGGGGAGAGGGAAGAGCGGAGGGCGCTGCTGGCTCGGACCAATCAGAGGATGTGGGTGTGGCCAGCGATCGTAACCACAACCCCGTCCTCATGTGCCGAGCGCTGGTGTGATGTATGTAAGCCGTTCCCCACCTATTATCAGAGATAGATTAAGAGGGTATGCTGTATATATGGTTATACACAGTAGGTCAGATCGTGTAGTCATTACTATGCCAGTAAAAGCTGGCTGCATGTTATGTAAAAAAAAAAATATAATATTCTCTGGATATTAACTAGAGTGATATGAGGGGTAAATGGACAAAAGCTCATCATCTTGTACCACCAAGGTGCTGGCGTCACAACATTACCTAAGTCAGGGGCCCAGCCGTACAAGCACTCAGAAACCCAATCACCATCAAGGGCACCTCAATCACCACCTGGCCGGTGTCCACTGTAATAGAGTGTGCTCCGGAGAATTTAGTGCTGTTCTATCCTTCACTGCACTGCTGACCCAGGAAGGCATCTGCTAACCGTCAGTAACCAATGAACTGTTGTACCCTTTGGCCCACCGTGAACCTCACGTGTTCTCCCCTGGGGACCGGCACGTTGCACAGGCAGTAAGATGGTCATACATTTGACATAATGATCGGCTGCATAGGACACAGTGTATAAATGATCCTACCAACTATCTGCCTGCCTACTCACTGCCTGACCATTGAGTTATTTTTTTTTTATAAAACCTGACTCCCTGGTACTTGAGCAGATTTGGTAAGTGATCGGCTGAATTCAGCTGATCTGCCATCAACATGCAGTTCCGATGAACTGTGTTCCAGAACAGCGGATTGCATTTTCGGCAGACAAGATTCACACTAGTTTTTCTAAATACTTTAATTGTTTTTGTATGCTTTTACCCTTAGTCGCTCTCACCGACTTAAGGGCACCCAATCATCAAACATATATCCCTGTATGCATTTAGCCCAAACAGGAGCCCCTAACATGAATTTCTCAAAACTCAGATGATGCTTGGCCCAACTGTCAAGCACCTATTATAACTGTTTTTCTGCCTCCAAGAATCTACTTTTTCAACCACACAACAAACATCAGTGACTCCTTACTGATGTTCGTCTTGCCACACCCTAAGGGAAATATCCAACCCATTCTGAAGCTCCCAGCTCCACTAATTGGTGCCCACATCATTAAGGAGCACACCATCTGCCTGAAAAAATTCAGCAGACGCCACCTGCAATTCCTTATGGCGCGCCACAATGCCCCTAAATCTATTCACAAAATGATCCACATTCTTATTCAATTTTGCCTGTGCCCTGTTAATGCGGTCAACAGACAGGAGGAGGACCCAAAAAATACCATATCATAAATCACAACACTGAAACAGAGAAAAACCGAGTCACAGGCACTCACTGGTAGCTCACAGCAAATGGGGGTGAATATACAAGCAAAAACAAAGATTCCTCTCTCCCAATCCCCTTGAACATAGCATCTCCTAAGCCCCAGCAAGCATCTTCCATGGTTGCCCCAATTCTCTTCTCAACATCTGGCAAACCCGCCACCGCCAAACACTTCTAGAGCACCACCACAAAGTTCGACAAAGCTCTACCATCCCGATGGACCAACAATGGCAGAGCCATTGCCTGAGAAACTCTTCCAAACTACAAACCAGACACACCACTGAACCAGCCAAACGACACAGATGAACCTGAACTCCTCTGCCCTCCTGATCCATCTTGGATTTACACACATAGACATAGACAATCAAAGGAAATGGAAAGGAGCTGACACCCCCACTGTTACCATGGCCAACTAGCAGCAGAACCCACATGCCATTGGTACTTATGACAAAAGCAAAGTTGAGCTTCCCCCAACACAGACTGCACTTGTCAAAGCTGCACTCTCTTGGTCTTCTGCAGGAAACTAACTTCTCTGCGCAAATTCGCTACCTTGTCATCCAGCAATTAGCTGTCACGAATATAGGGGAGTGGAGGGACACAGAACTAGGCCTCAAAGCTAGGGAGAGGGAGGAGGTCACCTCCTAGGAAGCCCCTAAACCTTGCCCTGACTCCTGTCAGTATGTATAGACCCTGAAGGTGGGAAAATGCATATGCCGGAACCTAGACCCTAGAAGCCCTGAAATGCCCTAGGTAGTGGCAGGGAATTAGACTACTGGTTCCTTCCCAGGTGAATGAACCAGCGTCTCCCTGAGGCCTAGTAACAACAAGAACAGGGGAACAACCAAATACAAAGAGCAGTTCAACTTATATTATAGAAAATGGATGAGCAGGAACACAGGTTAGGTCCACACACCAACTCTTTCAACTCAAAGCAGAGAATATCAACCGCATGATGTGAAGTGTGAGACCAAACTAAGTAGGGAATGCAGTAATGACCACAGGCTGCACCTGGCAAGAGGTGTCGTCATTACCAAACCACAACACTGAGAATCAAGAGACTGTCAGTTAACCTCACGTGCAGTCAGTCTCTCCAATCTTCTAACCTCTGTCACAGAAGGTACCTTGACAGTACCCCCCCCCCCTTCTACTGGTGACCTCCGGACACCCACGACCGACCTTATCCGGATTAGCCCTGTGAAAGGCTGGAACCCACATTCTCTCCTCTGGACCGTTGCCTTTTTAGTTTACGAGATACTGGAGGGATCTACAGAGAATTTGGGAGTCCACTATCCTGGCGATCTGAAATTCAAGATTACCGTCCACCATGACAGAAGGGGTGGCAGGGAGGATGGTTCAGCAGGTTCGACATATCTCTTTAGTAATGATTCGTGGAAAACATTATGAATCTTTAAAGCCTGTGGAAGGTCAAGACAAAAGGCTACCATGTTAATAATGGCAGAGATCTTATATGGACCAATAAACCTTGGGCCCAACTTCCACGAAGGTACTTTCAGCTTAATGTTTCTTCTGGACAGCCACACAGAATCACCCACTCTCAGGTCCGGACCACTCACACATCTCTTGTCAGCCATTCGTTTATACTTGCAAAAAGCAGTACAACTTATCTTCTAGAAAATGAATGAGCAGGAACACAGGTAAGGTCCACACACCAACTCTTCCAAATCGAAGCAGAGAATATCAATCGCATGGTATGAAGTGTGAGACCAAACTAAGTAGGGAATGCAGTAATGACCACAGGCTGCACCTGGCAAGAGGTGTCGTCATTACCAAACCACAACACTGACAATCAAGAGACTGTCGGTTAACCTCACGTGCAGTCAGTCTCTCCGATCTTCTAACCTCTGTCAAAGAAGGTCCTGTGACATTGGCATTCCATTTTTTTAGAGTCAATGACAAATTTCCAGGAACTTAACTCCCATAACTGGTCTTGTAGCACAAGCCTGAGAATTCCTCCTGAGCAAAACGTCAGCCTGGCTTGAGTTTGTGGGAAGTTTATCAGCTCTCCAGTGTGAATTGTCCCTTTAATTTATAGAGTCCTTGCAATGAACAATAGGAACACTCGTGGCCTGACACAAATGGAGACCCTAACTAAATAACTACAGGCCTGGTCTCAGTCTCTAGGCGCCAACACTGTAATGAGGTGTGTGCACGATCTTACCGACCCAGGTCTGCTCTGCATCCGCTGGTGACTCTGAAAAGAACAAATCCCTCTCCAACAAGCATGTGGTACCGCAGTGTATGTTGCTTTGCTCCTCAGCTCTCATCAGCGTTCCTGGAAGCAATCCTCGTTCCTCTGGTCAGGATCAGGGTCTTGGACACGATCAGCTTCACTTGGCTGCTTCTCTGGTCACTGAGGGATGCTCTCACACCTGGATGCCATCGGATCTTCTGCTGACACAGTTCCTCAGTCTCAGCTCCCTCTAAAATGGCTGCTCCCTTTCTCTACCTCTCAAGGCTCTGAGTAACTCCACCTCTCATGAATATGGAAATATATGCAGCCTGTTAGCTGTGTTTAGGAAACAGCGGCATCTTGTGGCCAAACAGCAGAATGTCAGTCCAGATCATTTAAGTTAATCTACACAAACAGTGTTCAGACAAGGAGAGCTGTTTCCCGATCTCACATAATATAAAAGCCTTCGCCACCCATTACATAATGTGCAACAAAATACAGCATACCCAGGACCCAACTGTGCCCAAAATTAGGAAATTGTCCTGGTAATAAGGCACAGAGGCCCAACCAACCTCCTGCTTAACAGCCCTCTCCAAAACAGAACTAAGGATTTCAAAATAAGAACAGGAGATAAGCCCATAAGCAAACAACAATCAACACAGTACTGCTTCTCGCAACAAAAAACAAACAAGTGAAAGCTATTGGGATGAACAGGCAACCAACAGAATGCCCCTGAATGTCCATCTTTGTCAGCATAAGACCTTGCCTGAACCAATGCACCCACAGAACTGCTGTTGGAACTAAGTATACATTATGGAACATAAATCTGGATTACTTCCGTCATTCACCGAACTCCCCTTAGGGTATAAAATTTGGTTAATAAGACAGATTTTTTTTTACCCCCTTCCAGGGTACCAATCCAAGTGAAGAGACTTACAACACCAGCTTTTTAAAGGGGCCTGCAATGATTGCACTTCCTTGGCAATCTTATCAGCAACAACCCCTTGTTTAGTCAACACCATGGGCGTTGATAGGGTCTCAAAAGATCCGGGGCCCAAGCCCCAATGCATATGGCCTCAGTCAACGCCCCCTGCCCGCACTAGCACTAAAGACATTTTACTTGCTTTACTTGCTGCATAGACACTATCAAACATACAGGAGTATACAGCAGCACATAACTCTCACATCCATAGCCTCCCAAGTGGCGTCGCTACTGATCTTGTCTGTCATCATCTTCTACATTAGGTCAGGACAACTTCTCTTAGTCAGCCCTCGTCTCTGCAGAGTGTGACACACAGACATCATAGCTTCCTCATATTTTTATTATCAACCCCAACAACCTTGAGTCCCAACAGTGTTATCCTGCTGCTCGCTGTGCCCCCCAATACCCCCAAATACTACCTTGAAGAAAAATGAATGCCATATAAATAGTCCCCCCATAGTAATAGTGCTCCTCCAAGTCCCACCAATAGTAATTCCCTTCTAGAATGTCCTCATTAGTAATACTGCCCCCTACAGTGCACCCAATCATAATAATGCTCCCCAAGAGTGCCTCCATTAGTAGAAGAGCCCTCCAGTATTAATAATGCCCTCACAAAGCCCCAGTAGAAATAAGGCCCCCCTATTGTTCCCCCAGTGGTAATAAAGCTCTCTACAGCCCCGATGTATAAATACTCCTATAGAGCCCCCTGTAGCAATCAGGACCCCAATAATGTCCTCTGTATATATAATGCCCACCTGCAGTGCCCCCTATAGTTTTAATCATCCCTGTAGTGCCCTCAGAAATGATAATGCCCTAGACATTCCAACATACAGACCCAATAACATAATTTCCCTCCATCCACCATACAGTCCCATGTAAATAACATCACACCATCTCTACTGCCTCCTCCAACATACATTCCTATGTAAATAACATCAATCCCCTGTCTTCAGCCCCTCCAACATACAGTCCGATGTACAAAATATTATTCCCTCCCTTCAGCCTCATCCAACCTACAGTCCCATGTAAGAAACATCACTCCCTCCCAAACAGCCTCCATCATATAATCCAATGTAAGGCTACATGCACATGAATGTAAAAAAAATAAAAAATAAATAGGCGTTTAGAAGCAGACGCACTGTCATAACCATTTTCTAAACCTTTGAGCGTCTATTTTCTCGCCATCTGGCTGTTTAAAAATGGATGAATTTCATTGGCTTATCCCAACCCCCCATAATGGCCCCAATTGTAAATAATGCCCAAATATTGGCCCCCAGCATTAATAATGTCCCTCATAGTGGCCGCCAACATTAATAATATGGCCCACAGCATTTTATTTTTTTTTACTGCAAAAAAACCCAAAACATACCTCATCCACTTTCACGCGCGGGGACACTCACTCCTCACTGGATGCAGCAGGACCTGATGTGATCACACGCTGGGAGCGCAGGTCCTTCTGCATCCAATGAGGAGTCTGTGTCCCTGTGCTTTGGATGAGGTGAGTATTTTTTAAATTATTTTAACTCCTGAAATATCATTTATCCACACTGTACCTGTTTTTATCAGCTGTTAAACAGGCACGCAAACTGTCTAGACGGCTGTTAAAAATGGCCCCATTGATTTCACGGCCAAAAATAGGACATGTCCTATTTTTTGTTGGCCGCTATTTACTAGACCTTAAAAAAAAAAAAACTACCGTGTGAACAGCCACATAGACTGCAATTGGTTATAATTGGTTATATATGGACGCTACTTAAACTGCTGTCCCATGACCTAAATAACCGCCCCCTCCCGCACTTATCACATGACGGTGACACCATCGAAGGTCCTTCTCCACCACTGAGCTCTGCCTCTAGCACAGATCACCTGACTTTAGCTCCTGCAGTGCCTCCCTGGTTAGTAGTCACGCTTTTTTTTTCATTAGAAGGCCTGGAACAAAACATCTGGGGCCCAGGCCCCGAATGTTTTAACCTAGTGATGCCCATAGTCAACACTGAAGTCAAGTTACAAACCAACCATCCGTGAACCCCACACTTAAAAATTGCACCACTTTATAATTTGGACCTCCTTAGAAATGGCAGCATCTCATCCACCCTCACTGGAGTCACCCCTTTTCTGCACCTCGGAAACACTTTCCCTTCCTTAAACAACTGGACAAGCTATGAGCTCCCTCCCATCCGGAACACTCATGCTTGTAGTGGCAGTCAGAGAGGGACTTACAGTACTCCTTGCTATATTGCTAGCAGCAACCCTTATGCAAACCAGCCAACAACTTTGCTGCTGAGGAACCCCGGCTGATATCTTTATGATCTTACCAAATGTTAGGCCTAACTGCCTTCTGCTACCTCAACTGCTCGTTGCACTGGAGCCATGCAACCCCTCCATACACCCTATACGCTTCCCTAATGGCATCCATAGAACAATAAGAGAAAAGAAAAAAGAGGTTAAGTGGTTCCACCAGGACTAGAGGTCCTGGGGAAAAGGCGCCAGAGGGATGGAGAAGATGTAAGTGTAGATAGAAGGAGAAGTATAGAATATACTATAAAATAGCACCACAAACTAAGTGCCTGTTCAATGACTATTTGGGGAAGGCTGCACAAGTGTTATAGGGAAGTGAAAAATATTTTCATTCCCAATAGACAAATACCAGTGACCGGTGAACCTAGTCTGGAGGCTCCAAATAAACCAAATGGATCCAACCGGACGTGATTCAAAAAACAGAAAACACTACAAAAGGCGCCACTCCCAAGGATATGAAGGGGATAAGTGTGGTGGATAGTGGATGATATTAGAATAATAATATAAAAATATATGATAGTATATAAAGAATATACAAAAAATAGAATACTCTCCTAAGGGAGATTCCTGTTTATGAGAGTTGGAGTACTCACTTCACAGGGGAAGAAGTCACAGGATAAAGCTGAAGACACCCGTTACTAACTGCCCCCCTAGCCGGGATCTCATGTCAGATGATAACAATTGATGGCAGCCAACAGCAAGGCTTCTAAACAATGCAGTTTATTACAATAAAATAGCCCAATGCGTTTCGGAGGTCTTATAATCCTCCTTCTTCAGGGGTATTAAGAAAGAAAAAAGTTTTTGAGACATACAATATAATTGAATCAGCTGAATATACAAAAAAAGGTACACACAAAAAAAATATATAAAAAAAATTATATAAAAAAATATATATATACACTGCTCAAAAAAATAAAGGGAACACAAAAATAACACATCCTAGATCTGAGTTAATTAAATATTCTTCTGAAATACTTTGTTCTTTACATAGTTGAATGTGCTGACAACAAAATCACACAAAAATAAAAAAATGGAAATCTAATTTTTCAACCCATGGAGGTCTGGATTTGGAGTCACACTCAAAATTAAAGTGGAAAAACGCACTACAGGCTGATCCAACTTTGATGTAATGTCCTTAAAACAAGTCAAAATGAGGCTCAGTAATGTGTGTTGCCTCCACGTGCCTGTATGACCTCCCTACAACGCCTTTGCATGCTCCTGATGAGGTGGCGGACGGTCTCCTGAGGGATCTCCTCCCAGACCTGGACTAAAGCATCTGCCAACTCCTGGACAGTCTGTGGTGCAACGTGACGTTGGTGGATAGAGCGAGACATGATGTCCCAGATGTGCTCAATTGGATTCAGGTCTGGGGAACGGGCGGGCCAGTCCATAGCATCAATGCCTTCGTCTTGCAGGAACTGCTGACACACTCCAGCCACATGAGGTCTAGCATTGTCTTGCATTAGGAGGAACCCAGGGCCAACCGCACCAGCATATGGTCTCACAAGGGGTCTGAGGATCTCATCTCGGTACCTAATGGCAGTCAGGCTACCTCTGGCGAGCACATGGAGGGCTGTGCGGCCCTCCAAAGAAATGCCACCCCACACCATTACTGACCCAATGCCAAACCGGTCATGCTGGAGGATGTTGCAGGCAGCAGAACGTTCTCCACGGCGTCTCCAGACTCTGTCACGTCTGTCACATGTGCTCAGTGTGAACCTGCTTTCATCTGTGAAGAGCACAGGGCGCCAGTGGCGAATTTGCCAATCTTGGTGTTCTCTGGCAAATGCCAAACGTCCTGCACGGTGTTGGGCTGTAAGCACAACCCCCACCTGTGGACGTTGGGCCCTCATATCACCCTCATGGAGTCTGTTTCTGACCGTTTGAGCAGACACATGCACATTTGTGGCCTGCTGGAGGTCATTTTGCAGGGCTCTGGCAGTGCTCCTCCTGTTCCTCCTTGCACAAAGGCGGAGGTAGCGGTCCTGCTGCTGGGTTGTTGCCCTCCTACGGCCTCCTCCACGTCTCCTGATGTACTGGCCTGTCTCCTGGTAGCGCCTTCATGCTCTGGACACTACGCTGACAGACACAGCAAACCTTCTTGCCACAGCTCACATTGATGTGCCATCCTGGATAAGCTGCACTACCTGAGCCACTTGTGTGGGTTGTAGACTCTGTCTCATGCTACCACTAGAGTGAAAGCACCGCCAGCCTTCAAAATTGACCAAAACATCAGCCAGGAAGCATAGGAACTGAGATGTGGTCTGTGTTCACCACCTGCAGAACCACTCCTTTATTGGGGATGTCTTGCTAATTTCCTATAATTTCCACCTGTTGTCTATCCCATTTGCACAACAGTATGTGAAATTGATTGTCACTCAGTGTTGCTTCCTAAGTGGACAGTTTGATTTCACAGAAGTGTGATTGACTTGGAGTTACAATGTGTTGTTTAAGTGTTCCCTTTATTTTTTTGAGCAGTGTATAATCATAAATAGATATAATATATACACATTCATATATCTTTATCCAGGGACACCCGTGATCACAATTATATCACGGATATCAAGTAAAATGAAGAGTCAGACTGTTATATATTCCATTTGTAGACAGTGCCCTATAATATTTACTAAATGAATCATTATATCAACCTAATCCTCACTACAAGCAGGTTTAAGTTCCATTTTTAGCAATATATTAGAACATTTTTTTTTTTACCTTCTGGGGTCTTTTTACAAAGGTCTCCAGTGCTTCAAAAGGACATGTTCCTTTTAGGTGAGCTTCCCCTTTAATGGGTATTTAAATGAAATTTAGACAGCACATGGAGGTGGCGTGCAGGGTAAGGAGGGCCCAAACCGGAAGTTGATGATAAACCTAACAAGTAGCCACAGTAGGCAAAAAATACCACAATTAATCAACCTCAGGTATACATGTCCATTCTCCATGTTGGATATACAGTCCTCGCCATGTATTCTGGCGTAAGACTATAGTTTGGGGCCAGAAACTGACCGGATTGCCATGCGTTCCAGTGTGGAACGCACCGCAACTTCCGGTGAGCTGCCCGCACATCACTTCCTGTGCGCTCCACAGTGGAGAGCACAGCGTCTTCCGGTAGGGATCGCGGATCTCTCATGCGTTCCATAGCGGAACTCCACCGCAGATCCTGCCCAGGATGACGAAACTAATGTTTTAAAGAACGAGGATGTTGTACATATAAGTGGTTTCGCTATATATTGTACTGGAGGGGAAACAAAAAGGGGTGGGATAGGTCGCCTATTGCATAATAATTAAAAAGAATATAAAACTAAAGGGCTGAATCTGCTGATGGTGTATAATATAATTATAATTGGTGGGAATTGATAAAATAGAATTTTAATAAAAATAGAATTAATAGAACTAAATATATATATAGATAAAATATATATCTCTAAAATAATTAATAAGCTGAGATGAAAAAATGGGGATGGAATTAAAACCAGTAATCAATAAAATTCAATAGAAAATCTATAAAGTACGACTGGATAGACCGGTGGACTGTTAATATATTTAAATTATATTTAAAATATGAAATAGATAAATATGTTACTATGATATGTTGAAATGATGAGACTAGATGAATTGATGAGATATTGGTTACTTACTTCAATTACTTAATGGGATATTGATTAATTCCTTAAATTATTTCATTATATTATATTATTATATTATTATACAAAAAATTAACATATTCAGGGCACTCATTAAGACCGAATGGTGTTAAGGTGTTCAGGTGGAATATCTAGTACATTTCTTTTTTACACAGTGTCTGAAAACAGTGCGTAACCTGTTCAATTGGTGTCACACGTAGGCATGTAGGGTCGCTATCATGTACTTTAGCAAAGTGTCTGGAGACGCTATGGGTGAGCACTTTTCTCGTAATATTGGAGCGGTGCTCATTCATTCTTTCACGCAGGGTTTGTGTGGTGCGGCCCACGAAAAAGAGTGAACAAGAACATTGGAGGAGATAAATCACATTCATCGTGCTACAATCCATATGTTGTTTGAATGTGAATATTTCGCCATTCGAGGGATTTTTTATGTTCCGAATGTCATGTGTAATCATGAGGCAACACTTACACCTACTACCTTTACACTTAAGTATGCCTGGTGTGCCCTTTAATGTTTTAGAGGGGTGGTCTAATTTCGGACAGGAAGGGGCCAATAGATTTTTCAAAGTTTTAGCTCTGCGGAACGTGAGGATGGGTGTGGAAGTAATGCCTTTGTTCAAAAGGGGATCTTTTAATAGTATGGACCAATTTTTTCTTAGAATTTCTCGGATCAGGTTATGTTGCGAACTATATCTGGTGATCAGACTTAGACGGCGGATTGAACCAGGGTCCTTTTTTCAAGATGCTGAGTTGTCTGCCTATCCATAGAACAAAACAGAGCAGCGCAAAGCCCAAGGGCCTTCTAACCCACCACAATAGTGAAAATGGCAAAAGCCTGCAACCTCCTTTTTGCTTTCAGACAGCTTTGCCATATCCAAATTACATTTTTACAATCTCTACATACTTGTCCTTCCTAATCTTTTCCTTGATCTTAGGCTTCAAATGTGCCCTCAACACACAGATACACCTCCCCTTTTGCTGCATCAGCAAGCCTAACATCCTCAATGGCTTTTCCACTGATGGTAGCTTTTGACCCCGACATCACAAACAGAACTTAGGAGTAGTAGCTAAGGATGGAAAGGACTGGGACCTCCTTCTGCCCTATCTTATGTTCGCAGTGCGAGAAGTGCCCCAGGCCTCTACTGGGTTCTCGCCCTTCGAACTACTATATGGCAAACATCCACGAGGTCTGTTGGACATAGCCAAAGAGGCGTGGGAGCAACAACCCACACCATATAAAAGTTTTGTTGAATACGTCACCCAGATGCAGGAACGTTTGGAAACCGTGTTGCCGCTGGTAAAGGAACATATGGAGGCAGCTCAGTGAGCTCAAAGTCGGGTGTATAATCGGCAGGCTCGGATCCAGATCTTTAACCCGGGAGATCGGGTTTTGGTTCTTATCTGCATTTTGCTATACACCAATGTGTGAATAAACACCGCTGTTTGATTCAAGAATTCTGTACTTTGCCTCTATACTGCATCTGCTAGTCGTAACTACCAGAGCGAATCCCCACACCACCTACCCCTGCCAAGGTGGTTTTAGTCAGGCAAGTCCTACTCTATACCTACCTATGACGTTGGGCATCTATAATCAGGAGAGCAGACCCTGCACATATAATATGCTCCTCCTAGTTACCTCTAAGTGCATCCAGCAACCGATTAGAGGAGCAAGCACAGCTATATGTACCACCTAATCAAGGTGCTCTGCTTGAGGGGGTAGGTGGGCACAGATGTGTTTTGATCAAAATATATTGGCTAAGAGTCTCAGAATTTATCATATCAGAGTGAGGGCTTAGTCCATATATAATGCTTTCATCTACTGTGTTTTATTATTTGCTTTCTCACCAAAATCAAGTCTAGAAAATTAACCCCTTCTTGTTTACCACCTACCTCCAAGGTCAAACAGTATTTTGCTACAGTTGCATCTAGTTTCATTGCTCTGTATACTGTGTGTGCGTGTATGTGTGTGTGTGTGTGTGTATATGTGTATATATATATATATATATATATATATATATACACTGCGTGCAGAATTATTAGGCAAATGAGTATTTTGACCACATCATCCTCTTTATGCATGTTGTCTTACTCCAAGCTGTATAGGCTCGAAAGCCTACTACCAATTAAGCATATTAGGTGATGTGCATCTCTGTAATGATAAGGGGTGTGGTCTAATGACATCAACACCCTATATTAGGTGTGCATAATTATTAGGCAACTTCCTTTCCTTTGTCAAAATGGGTCAAAAGAAGGACTTGACAGGCTCAGAAAAGTCAAAAATAGTGAGATATCTTGCAGAGGGATGCAGCACTCTTAAAATTGCAAAGCTTCTAAAGCGTGATCATCGAACAATCAAGCGTTTCATTCAAAATAGTCAACAGGGTCGCAAGAAGCGTGTGGAAAAACCAAGGCGCAAAATAACTGCCCATGAACTGAGAAAAGTCAAGCGTGCAGCTGCCAAGATGCCACTTGCCACCAGTTTGGCCATATTTCAGAGCTGCAACATCACTGGAGTTCCCAAAAGCACAAGGTGTGCAATACTCAGAGACATGGCCAAGGTAAGAAAGGCTGAAAGACGACCACCACTGAACAAGACACACAAGCTGAAACGTCAGGACTGGGCCAAGAAATATCTCAAGACTGATTTTTCTAAGGTTTTATGGACTGATGAAATGAGAGTGAGTCTTGATGGGCCAGATGGATGGGCCCGTAGCTGGATTGGTAAAGGGCAGAGAGCTCCAGTCCGACTCAGACGCCAGCAAGGTGGAGGTGGACTACTGGTTTGGGCTGGTATCATCAAAGATGAGCTTGTGGGGCCTTTTCGGGTTGAGGATGGAGCCAAGCTCAACTCCCAGTCCTACTGCCAGTTTCTGGAAGACACCTTCTTCAAGCAGTGGTACAGGAAGAAGTCTGCATCCTTCAAGAAAAACATGATTTTCATGCAGGACAATGCTCCATCACACGCGTCCAAGTACTCCACAGCGTGGCTGGCAAGAAAGGGTATAAAAGAAGAAAATCTAATGACATGGCCTCCTTGTTCACCTGATCTGAACCCCATTGAGAACCTGTGGTCCATCATCAAATGTGAGATTTACAAGGAGGGAAAACAGTACACCTCTCTGAACAGTGTCTGGGAGACTGTGGTTGCTGCTGCACACAATGTTGATGGTAAACAGATCAAAACACTGACAGAATCCATGGATGGCAGGCTTTTGAGTGTCATTGCAAAGAAAGGTGGCTATATTGGTCACTGATTTGTTTTTGTTTTGTTTTTGAATGTCAGAAATGTATATTTGTGAATGTTGAGATGTTATATTGGTTTCACTGGTAAAAATAAATAATTGAAATGGGTATATATTTGTTTTTTGTTAAGTTGCCTAATAATTATGTACAGTAATAGTCACCTGCACACACAGATATCCCCCTAAAATAGCTAAAAATAAAAACAAACTAAAAACTACTTCCAAAAATATTCAGCTTTGATATTAATGAGTTTTTTGGGTTCATTGAGAACATGGTTGTTGTTCAATAATAAAATTAATCCTCAAAAATACAACTTGCCTAATAATTCTGCACTCCCTGTATATATATATACACAGTGCCTTGCAAAAGTATACTTTTTTCGTATTTTGTTACATTACAGCCTTAAGTTCAATGTTTTGTTAATCTGAATTTTATGTGATGGATCAGAACACAATAGTCTAAGTTGGTGAAGTGAAATGAGAAAAATATATAAATAAAACTATTGTTTAGAAAAAGAAAACAGAAAATTGGCATGTGCGTATGTATTCACCCCCTTTGTTAGGAAGCCCATAAAAAGCTCTGGTGCAAACAATTACCTTCAGAAGTCACATCATTTGTGAAATGATATCAACCTGTGTGCAATCTAAGTTTCACATGATCTGTCATTACATATACACACCTTTTTCTAAAGGCCCAAGAGGCTGCAACACCTAAGCAAGAGGCATCACTAACCAAACACTGCCATGAAGACGAAGGAACTCTCCAAACAAGTAAGGGACAATGTTGTGGAGAAGTACAAGTCAGGGTTAGGTTATAAAAAAAATATCCAAATCCCCAGGAACGCCATCAAATCTATCAGAACCTAATGGAAAGGACATGGCAGAACAACAAACCTGCCAAGAGACGGCCGCCCATCAAAACTCACGGACCGGGCAAGGAGGGCATTAATCAGAGAGGCAGCACAGAGACCTAAGGTAACCCTGGAGGATCTGCAGAGTTCCACAGCAGAGACTGGAGTATTTGTACATATCACTACAATAAGCGTACGCTCCATAGAGTTGGGCTTTATGGCAGAGTGGCCAGAAGAAAGCCATTACTTTCAGCTAAAAACAATAAGGCATGTTGTGAGTTTGTGAAAGTTTGTGAGTTTGTGAAAAGGCATGTGGGAGACTCCGAATATGTATGGAGGAAAGTGCTCTGGTCTGATGAGACTAAAATTGAATTTTTCGGCCATCAAAGAAGACGCTATGTCTGGCGCAAACCCAACACATAACATTACCCAAAGAACACCATCCCCACAGTGAAACATGGTGGTGGCAGCATCATGCTATGGGAAAGTTTTTCAGCAACCGGGACTGGGAGGCCCCTTTCACATGGGCAAGATTTCCGCGCGGGTGCAATGCGTGAGGTGAACGCATTGCACCCGCACTAAATCCGGACCCATTCAATTCTATGGGGCTGTGTACATGAGCATTGGTTTTCACGCATCACTTGTGCGTTGCATGAAAATCGCAGCATGTTCTATATTCTGCGTTTTTCACGCAACGCAGGCCCCATAGAACTGAATGTGGCTGCGTGAAAATCACAAGCATCTGCAAGCAAGTGCGGATGCGGTGCGATTTTCACGCATGGTTGCTAGGAGACGATCAGGATGGAGACCCGATCATTATTATTTTCCCTTATAACATGGTTATAAGGGAAAATAATAGCATTCTTAATACAGAATGCATAGTACAATAGGGTTTGAGGGGTTAAAAAAATAAATAAAATAATTTAACTCACCTTAATCCACTTGCTCGCGCAGCCCGGCTTCTCTTTTCTCTTCATCTTTGCTGTGCACAGGAAAAGGACCTTTAATGACGTCACTGCGCTCATCACATGGTTATAAGGGAAAATAATAGCAGTCTACACAACACCGAACCAAAACCCGAACTTCTGTGAAGAAGTTTGGGTTTGGCTACCAAATATGGCAATTTTTCTCACGCGCGTGCAAAACGCATTACAATGTTTTGCACTCACGCGGAAAAATCGTGCATTTTCCCGCAATGCATCCGGACCTTATCCGGTCACGCTCGTCTGCAAGGGGCCTGAAACTGGTCAAAATTGAGGAAAAGATGGAAGGTGCTAAAAACAGGGATATTCTTGAGCAAAACCTGTACCTCTCTGTGCGTGATTTGAGACTAGGACGGAGGTTCACCTTCCAGCAGGACAATGACCCCAAACACACTGCTAAAGCAACACTTGAGTGGTTTAAGAGGAAACATGTAAATGTGTTGGAATGGCCTAGTCAAAGCCCAGATCTCAATCCAATAGAAAATCTGTGGTCAGATATAAAGATTGCTGTTCACAAGCGCAAACCATCCAACTTGAAGGAACTGGAGCAGTTTTGCAAGGAGGAATGGGCAAAAATCCCAGTGGTAAGATGTGGCAAGCTCATAGAGACTTATCCAAAGCGACTTGGAGCTGTGATTGCAGCAAAAGGTGGCTCTACAAAGTATTGCCTTTAGGGGGTGAATAGTAATGCACATTGACTTTTTCTGTTATTTTGTCCTATTTGTTGTTTGCTTCACAATAAAAAAAAGACATCTTCAAAGTTGTGGACATGTTCTGTAAATTAAATGATGCAAATCCTCAAACAATCCATGTTAATTCCAGGTTGTGGGGTACCAAAATACGAAAAAAGTCAAGGGGGGTGAATACTTTTGCAAGGCACTGTGTATATATATACATATTGTAGGAAGGAACAAGGGGTCGTCATTGATGGGCGGTATGTGTCACCGAGGTTCCTGGCCTCGGTGAGGTAAGAGCCGTTCTTTTTCCTGAAATGTCATTATTGCAGTCTGATACTTCAGCTGGTTAGTATGGCTGTAAAGCTGATCTGGGACAGCTCTTACTGGGAGTAGCCAAAGTGCTGGGTGGGTGGCTACTCCCCACGTTCCTGGCCGGATCTTGGGAGGCTTATAAAAAGCAGTCAGCACTGTCAAGTGGTGTGGATTATCCTCCATCTCACAGGGAAGCTGTGGAGTCTCTGTGTTCTGGGATATGAAGATGTGTGCCATGCTAAAGGGCTGAGAGCCGCATGCTGGAAAACAGGCCCCTAAAGCCTGCTGGGGACCGCTGATGAAAAACTGCTAACAAGGTGAATGTTTTGTTCTGTGGACTTTCCATGGTGTGAACGAACACCAAGACTGCGAACTGTCTTTTTTTTTTTCCTTCTGTGTGAATAACACTGAACTGTTTAAGTTAAAGACTTTGTGGTTGCCTCTATACTGCGTCCGCTAACCTGCCCATCAGAGCGAATCCCCCCAATATATATATATATATATATATATATACACACAGTATGAATTATAGTGTGTGTATAGTGTGTGAAGTATAGTGTGTGTATGGATTTACACGTGAATACTGCATTTGTATGTGTATTTCTATGTATTTGTGTGTAAAATATGTATGTATATTGTATGGATGTCTTTATGTATATACTACGTGTATGTGTGTGCACTGTATACATTGTTGTGCTTTTTTTCATATACTATGTAATTGGAGACTTTTTCTCTGAATTCTGTAGTAATGTCTTGATCATCCTGATGTCTTCAGACACGACAAAAACACAATTATTAGTTCCCATTACTCATCTGCAGATGAGCTGCAGGTTATTGAACCATTTGGGGTCAACAATAATTTGGGTGCTTCAATGACCCAGCCGGCAACCTTAACTGAGGCGATCATTATACAGTATCACAGTTATTAATGTGGCTCCATGACACTCACCATAATGAACCTTTACTCACTGAACCTCTTCCCTCTTTCACATACATAACATACAGACTCATTACTGTAGCCAAATCTCAGAACAGACGCAAAGCAAAGCGCTGATTTTTTTATTTTTTTTTGTACAAAACCTACAGAATTAATTAACAGAAAGCAAATTAACTTCTAAGAACTGCTTGGAATTTGCCACTTTCCCAGTGATAACAAACTGTGCTGGAAGAAGGTAATTATCTGTGAAACAAACACAGAATTTGACTGTGCAGTGATTTCAACCATTTTTAGGGAACATAATATGCTAATAGGTTTGAGGTGCTGCCTGCCACATAATGATAACTTATTTCAGTGATTATCATATTCCCCTAGAACATTGTTTATTCTTTATCCTTTAATGATGTATAAAATGTAGGGGAACTCTAGTCAGAGATGTACACAGGGCAAGGGATGCTGGGTGTTACAGGGTTAATTAAGATTCACCCAGGGTAGGACTGGGGTTCCTTGGGCCCACCTGAGGAAATTATTCTCAGGGCCCAACCCCCTTATCATCAATTAATTCTAATAAGTCTTGATTCAAATAAATAGTGGTAATTTATTTTCTCCAAAGGCAGCTCCAAATGTTATATTTCTTCTGGACCTATAAGCCCCACCATTTTATGAGAGCCATTATAAGATGCTGGATCAGTCCATGCAAAAAGCTTTTATATCATTTCTTCTAGCAGCTGCCATTAGGGGGAGGTTAAACAAATATGTATTTCTATAGCTTTACTTTAAAAAGGGGCTTTATAAATATGAAAGGTGTGAGCTCCCTCTAGTGGAAGCAGTCAGCAATCATAATTTTCTTGTGCAAAGAGGACCTCCTAACTTGTTTTAACAAATACCTGGAGGCGGAGCACCTTTTTTTATTTATTTTTTAAAGCTACAATGTTCTGTTCCTCTGTTATTTCTGCTGGAAATATAAGAATAAATTGACATTGGGATGTTACCATTCCTCCTTTAGAAGTTTGTGTCCAAAGTCTGACACCATCCGAGACCACCAGGGATAGACTTAATATAATGCTACACTCTTCTGTGCATGGGTTACAATATTTAAAGGGTGTATTCTGCTGGTATATGATAGCATTGTTAGTACAGATCTTCTGATGCTTAAGCCATCAAGGGCACTCTAGCTGTTGTATAGGTATATGAGTGTTATATAGCAGCCTTATTTAGTTTTACAGTATGACATTATTTCTTGTGTACCGTGTGGTGGAATAAGTTATATCAATGTTGGTGGATTTGTCACATGCATGTGCATCATATGAGTTGCATGGCTAGATAGACTGCAAGGGTTAGGTCAGCACACAGAATATTCATTTTTATGGAACCTGGGTGACCCTGTGACTAAATGATAGCTGCCAGAAATGTTTGCTGTAAGTTGGTTACTTCCCGGGCTCGATGACAAGAATATAACTGGTCAGCAGTATACCTGGGGAATGGAAAGTTTGCAACACAAACACATTTTGATTTGAGAGAAGGTGAATTTGAAGGGGTCTGGCCTGAAACAGATGAAAGTATAATATGCCGATTTGGGATAGTAGCTTAGTGCACTGTCACCAGGAATCAGCAGGCTTCACAGCCCCCACCAATTGGATTTAATTTAATATTTGCATAAAACTCATATTCCAGCAAAGAGGGTTGTTTGAAAACAAAAAAGTTTTATTGAATATAATTTTTTTTAAAAAAAAGGAAGGAAGGGGAAATAGCAAAATATGAGACTGGGGAAGAAAACAATCAGAGAGTCACCGTGTGTGACACACAGCAAAGCGAACGCTCTCTGAATTCCACCCCTGCATCAATGCGGAGCGTTCGCTTTGCTGTGTGTCACACACAGTGACTCTCTGATTGTTTTCTTCCCCTGTCTCATATATTTTGCTATTTCCCCTTCCTTCATTTAAAAAAAAAAAAAAGTATATTTAATAAAACTTTTTTTTGTTTTTTTTGTTTTCAAGCAACCCTCTTTGCTGGAATATTTATTTGCTGTACAATAGGGTTGCATACCTGTCAATTTGTGAATGTTTGCATAAAACTCCTTTAATATAACAATAGGAACATCTAATCAAATCCCAATCTTCCATGCCTTGTTCATGCTGCTCTTCTTTTTGATTCCAGCCTAAAGAACAAAAACAAAGGAGAACTGATCCCACCAGTTATGGAGCAAACGGTTTCCTACTTGAAAGTGAAAGGTGGGATACATTTTTGTTCAGCCATTAACATTCAGTTTAAGCTTTAAACATGGGATTTTGTTCAGGTTCAGCCATTCAATTGGATGTTATGTATGATGTGGGGGAAGGGTGGGGATCTGTGTCCTAGTAATGTGGGGTGTAGGTCAATGAAGTACATGAAATGCGACATGAATCTATAATGAATATTTAATATTGTGAGACACTGAGGGAGAACATACCATATGACTGTCACGGCGGGCGTGCACTCAGTATGACAGATAACGAACCAACCAGGCTCTGGGCGAGAGACAGGGGAAGGGTCACCTCCTAGCTAATCCCTGACCTCTTTCTCTGCACTGCTCAGCCCATCTACAGATCTTGAAGGTAGATCTGAGATGTCCCCATGCCTGGGCTGACAAAACCCTGAATTCCCTGAGATGATGAAGTGGGAAATAGGAGCAGCCTGCTCGCACAGAACCTGGATGGGAAAGATGACACAAAACAACCAACTAGAAACAACACTTATCTTCCTGAGCTGGAGCAGACAGCCAACCTTCCTTCCTAGCTTCCAAGATCACAATAATGAATATAATCCGCTCAGGGCACTGGGCAGAGGAGCTATTTAAACTAATGACTCCACCCAGTGCACCTGATGAGGGGTGGATCCAGCACGACTCCAAAACAAACACTAAACTCGTGCTGCAATCCTGGCCGACCTCCGCACATCGTCAGAGTGGGGCATGACAATGACATTGCCATGCATGGTTTGCTAGTGATCCCCATTTATTCTCTATATAATCATGCATTGTAATCAATAATGGAATTATGTATTTAGATGATTTTTATTTTTATAATTTTTCCAAGTGTATGTATACATATTTTGATCTTTATACATTTTGTTTATCTGTGTATGAATAAATAATTAGTCCTGTATGCAAAACTTGAAGAAAGAGTGCACACCTTGATTTTTATTCTTCTTGTGACTTTTTTCTACTGGGATTGGGTGATCCAGTAGGGTAGTAAACCCCCACTATCCATTACATCCGGGGTGTGAGCCCCTGCACCTTACTACTATATGTAAATCAAGCACAAGTATATGGACACATATAAAGTATAAATATATCTATATGTGACAATATATTTACGACATATTGACAATATTGACAATTTATTTACCCCCTCATCCTGGCAGAGAGCAGGGCATGGTAACATCACCCCCATCAGCTCTCACTCTCTGGGTGTTTTCAGTTGGAGGGTTTTAAGGCCGATTAAGTTGAGTCTTTATTTCTCAACTTTCATCTTTAAACAGGTCAGTGGATCTCGCCCGAAGAGAGGAAGGGGGGGGGGGGGGGGGGCTGCAGCGGTCATTTCATCCTGAAATGGGGCATTATATATATATATATATATATATAGGCATTATATATTATATAATTATAGTCACTGACTGTGGGGATCAGAACCTTTCAGCCGGCATTAGGATCGGGCATCAGAGGCATCAGAGCGATCGCCGGCTGGGGACCGACCTCATTGGTCCTGGTCAGTCAGCTGAGATCCCTGGCTGTGTGTAACAGTTTAAGGCCATGACGTGTATACTAGTCATGGGGCACCAAGTAGCAGTGCTCCATGACGAGTATACACTATACATATACACTATAAATTGTTATTTTTTACTAAAAATGCAAGCAGAGTAGGAGTGGGGAAGATGTGGAGGGATGTGTGGAGAAAGGTTGCGGAAAAGGATCGGGTATAGTGTACTGTAGTGTCATTATGTACTTAAAGTTAACACTGCCATCTACTGGCCTTGTTGTGTATTGCTGTTACAGTTCAGAGTGAAGGAGGAGAAGACGCGCTTCATTAGTAACGCTATGTGAAAACTGTGATCTCTAGCGATGCTACATCTGTAGTATGAAGAGGCCGTTCTAAGGCTTCATGCACATAGCAGGTTGTTATGCAATCCGTGTGGTACCTCCATAGGGCACTACATTGCCCTCTAGATGCCATGAATCCCTCTCTTGTACCTTGGTATAGCATGTAGTGGTACCACAATTATTTTTTTCATCACAATCTGTGAAAATCCACAGCTGAATAAATGGGTTGCATCCCTTTACACAAGCACAGTGCCATACATAAAAATGTGACTGTGTCTGCTGAGTCCCAATTAAGTGACTAGGGCTGAGCAGCAGTGGCTAACAGAATGTGACCCCTAAACAAATTGTGGCATCAGTGCATGCTGTACAAGGTACAAGGGAGGTATTCATGGCTTCTAGTGGGCAACATGGTGCCCTAAGCAGGTACCTCCTAGTAGAACTTCACTAACTTTGTCCAAACATGGCTTTTAAATTCATCCTCAACCTTCTGCAAAAATTCACTGCTTCTTTCCCCCAGAGGTTGGTTCTTTGCATAATTGTTTTTCAGGCAGCTTTCACTTACAGGAATGGTGTTTTCCTGGAGAAGGATACTTTCTTAGCACACACAAGACATGTCTTTTCTCTGGCTTTCTTACTAGAAAACTCACTAACCAGGGGAAATGGCACCAGCCCACTACCCAGCAACTGTAACTAAGAACTGCTGGTTAACTATTTTCTTCCCATATGCATAGCCTTTTGAAATACATAACACACAGCATCACAGTAAACATCATAACTTTAACAGTGAACCATAGCTTTATAGTATTAACCCTTTTGCCAGTGAACCATATCATTAGCCTTTTAGCAGTGAACCAGCAGGTCACTGCACACATGCTTCATTCAGATAATTGGCAGGTTATTGCTAGTTCAACCTCCTACCAATAGAATATTAATGGCCTAGAATAAAACGTCATGAACAACCATTAAAAAAAAAGTAAAACTGTAACAGTATGGTCTCTATATTACAGCAGTTTTTTTGGCTTATAGCAGGAAATATACCATCCTTATTTTATGCTTACTTATCCTTTTATATTTGTCAGAATCTTAGTCATGTGACAGCTAATTAGTTAAAAAAAATACTTGCTGTAAGTATAAAGACTCTTGTTGTGAAGGAACTAGTGTGGGAAATTGGGTGTAGGCAGCCTCCTACCAGTTCAGTGTACATTAAAGAGTCCTCAAATACACTACATAGACTGCTTACACATTAGCGCTATTGACTTCCATTGTTCTGCTCCATTTTATCAGCAAAACACTGAAAAGTTAAACTAATTGGCGTCAAATGTACCCCACTGTTTAGAATGGGATCCGTCCAGTTTCTGTTTTGTGCCCAAATTTTGGAGCAATTTTGGTGTACAGTGTTGTGCAGCTACATAGAGGGGAGGTGAGAAAGGGAGGAGTGGTAGTTGTAGTGATGAGAGTGGTGGTAGTACTCACAGTTCATGGTGCCAACCTCCACTCTGGCGCTCCTCAGAGCAGTGACTGGAGGGTGCACCCTTTCTTCCCTCAGTGCACACTCTGGTATTGGGGCTCCTGCCTGGTAGTAGTTGGGGTGCACTTGATGGTAAACAGTTTTGCAGAGTGCAAAGCAGGATTACAGATGCAGAGGGTGGGCAGATGTATGAGTCAATAACTCAATGTATGAGTCAATAACCAGGTCGCAGGTTCCAATAAATAGTCTTTTTTTACTGACTTGAAGATGGTAGTAGTAGTACATGCAACAGTAAAAGGCACATTTCCAGTATTCTCGGATTTTTCCAGTAGCCTTGTATAGGCAGCAACAATTATGGTAGTTGTAGTATTCCTTGTCTCTCTCTCTAAGGACACTTTACAGTCTCTCTTCAGAACCACAGTTAAGCAATTAGGTCTGTGTTAACTCCTTCTGTAATTCCCGGGCTGAGGGGTTTACATTTTAAATACAGATGGCCAGCTGTCTCAAAATGGGGTAGGTGACTAAGCAATATTGCCTTTCCACAGCCATAAATGTGTAAATACCTTGCTGTCTAAAGCTTACGGGGCCTGTTAGGGTATGGATAAGGATGAACAAACCATTTTGAACCAAGCACATAGCGCCATTTTAGTGTGCATGTCGACAGGAAAAAAAAACTAGTGAGGAAGAAGAAGGGTTCTCAAATGACCCTGAAAGGAAGTCTGGGATGGGCTTGCCCTTATTGGCTTCCAGACTGACAGACAGCCTGCATGAGCCAATCAGTGCTGCAGCAGTCAGGGAGGTGCCCTAGCAGAACGAGCAGAACGCCATTCTATGTTGGGCTGTAAAGGAGGGTGGTTGGGTCTTATAATGTCAATCAATCAGGGACAGTCAGAAATCAATCAATCAAGCTTATTGACAGGGAAAGTGAAGGGTAAGTCTAGGATTGCAAAGAAGAATTGTGTGTGTTATGTACAATAGAGAGAAGTAGGGCAGCTGACATACAGGGAGAGAAGAGACAGGACCTGTGGCTTTGCTTGCTATCAGAAGTGCAGGTGCACCTCAAAAGCAGCTACCTGCAAGCAAATACTTTAATTTTGTTTCCCCATTTTCACAGAAAACCTTTTCTGTGGCAGTGTGGCAGCAATCTACCTGTGTGTGTTAACTTGAAATCGAGCTTCATGCCTCAATCTTCCATGCTCCATTAATGTATTTTAAGTTTCTACATGGTCTCAATTAAAAATATATTTTTTTGGGGGGGTGCTTTCAATTTAATTAAGCAGCATATATACGGGATTACTGCAGCAGTGCCCATGGTGTGGCAGCAATCTATGTGCATGTACCTGTGTGTGTTAACTTGAAATCGAGCTTCATGCCTCAATCGTCCATTCTCCATTTATGTATATTCCGTTTCCACACAGTCACAATAAGAAAATTTTGGGCATTGTTAAATGTAATTAAACCAGCATACATATGTGATTGCTACAAGACACAAGCCATATCAGCAATCTACCTTTGTGTATTAAGGAGAAATTGAACGTCAAGCCTCGTCCGTTTACATATTTTCAGTTTCCACGAGGTTGGAATTTAAATGTTTTTAGGAATTTGTTCAGGTTAATTAAATCAGCATATAGGTGATCAGCACCAATACACAGGCCAGCTCACAAATATATCTGTGAGGGATAACGAATTTCTGTGTTCATAAACACTAGGGATAAGCAAACTTGTGTTTTCAAGTTCGGCGTACAGGGTTCGGGTTTTCTAAGAATTCCATTATGGATTGTGCTACCACGGAACACAAGTTTGCTCATCTCTAATAAACACGCTTCCAATCAATTTTTTTTTTTATTAGAGACTGATTATAGTCAAACTAGCAGCATATATAGGTGATTACTACACTAATAGACAGAGTAGAACACAAAAGTATCTGGGAGTAATAACAAATTTAGACCCAAATCCATTCCCTATTTCACTATTTTTTTGGTGGGGGTTGTTCATTATATTCAAACTAGCAGCATATATACGTGTTTACTACACCAATACACAGTGTAGTGCACAGCATTATCTGAGAGGCCTAAAAATGTCTTATGCTCTGATGCGCTCCCTTCTCCTGCGCTAGATCGCGCAGGGCACAGGCTCTTTTGTTTACAATAACACACTGCCGGGCGGAGGCTTCCACCCAGCAGTGTGTTCGGTAACGTCACCGGCTCTGATGGTCGTGCTTTAGCGCTGCCCTAGCCGTTTTACTGGCTAGGGCAGCGCTAAAGTCTGCCCATCAGTGCCGGTGACGTCACCGGGCTTCCTGGAAGCCCCATGGAGAGCCTGGTTCGTCACCGGAATTCCTGAAAATGCCTTTGCCCTGCGCGATTTAGCGCAAGGCAAAGGAGAGCATCAGAGCATGAACTTCTCCGATGCTCAAGTCAGGGGGGCTGCCTGGGTAAAAATGGAGGTATGTCTGGGCAACCCCTTTAACAATAAATTAACCCAGACGAGGGAGGTCCTAGAAGCCCCAAAATATTAATATTGGCCCCCAAACAACCTAGCAAATCCACCTTGCCTCCAGCCACAGAACACTAGCTCGAAGACACAAACTGATGGACGCCTCTCCGACCTTACCAAGTGCCCAACCATGGGAGTCCATGAGAGGCCAATGCCCACCGCATTAAGGTGAACCCCGTTCGACCTCCAAAATTCACCAACACCCGACTCCAATTCCAGATGCCTGACCGCCACTGCTCCGTTCCTAGCCACAAACTTTCCTACCGCCCTGTTAACCTTGTTGCGAGCCTTATTGACACATTCCACTGACCTCTCCTTCCACCACTTACACTGGGGAACAATGTCAGACTACACTGTAATCAAAGTTGGAAATAATGACCACAGTCTCAGCAGGTCAAACTTAATGTCCCTAATTAATTCCTTAACTGGCTTGATCCCCAAATTATTCCCCCTGACATGCAAAACTAAAATGTCCGGGGCCCTATCTAAACGACTAAAGTACTTCCTGTAGGACACTTCCCCACAACATACCTTGAGACCCAAGCCACCGCACGACCGTGACCTCCCTCTCAAAACCGATTTGGCCGGACATCTGCCAGAAGCGCACACCAAAAAAACAAATGAGTGCCCAAGAATCCACACTAACGCTGCGGAACTCACTAGAACAGAAAACAAAATAAACATGTTACCACTCAATCAACCTTTATACCAAACTATTTGACCTCAAATACGATCTGAACCTGATAGACTCCCATCTGCCTATCCTTTTGATAACCTCCTCACTCATCACCAACCTTGCTGCCTCCGTCCCAACCTGTAAAATCTGATGGATCAACCTTCAAGCCTATCAAACACTTCTTAAAAACCGCCAAAAGCTGAAAACGTGACAAAAAGGACCCATCTTTGTGCCTAAGAAGAGGTCCGCTACTGGGACTTGCCCCCGCACTGTAATCCTACAAACACTTCACCGGGCACAAAAACCACCTCGGAACCAAAAACTAACTAACCCTGCGCCATCTACCCTCCCTATCCATTTTAGACATCCGAATCCTAATTACGACCTTGTCCTAATACAGATCTACATCTTCCGCATAAAGGCCCCCCACACACACCTGACACTTTTGCATACCAATTCCCCCAAACGGAAAGCCCCAAAAAAGGCCAATGAAAAAGCCAACTTAAATGAACAGACTTCACCAAGTGAACTACAAACTAATTCTACCTGCCCACCCATTTTCAACAATAAAGTAAATGACACCGACCTCCTTCTGTCCTCTGTTCGCCTACCCATTCTCCAACCCTTCAAAACTTGTTTAACTAAGAAATCCTTTGCAACATCTGGGAGACCCCTTGCCTTGAAACCGAAGGCTTAACCCGCAACACATCTATTCAACTGTGCTACTGACCAACCCTCCTCTCTAATGCGACCCAAGAATAACAAAAATGGGAATTCCCCTTCATCCACCCTCACCCCAATACTCTCACACCAACACTCCCAAAGACTCCAGGCTTTTTCATAAGCCGCCCATGTACCTGCACTCAATGATTCCCACAGAAGACCCTCTACTGTACCTTATGTTAGGGCGAACTGCCTTTCTCTGCCTAAACTGCTCATCATAACGGAGCCAACCCAAACCCCCATAAACCCGGTACGCCTCCCCTATCGCATCTAAATAGCAGAACAGTGCCGAGCAACACTCTGTGTTTTTTCCCCTATAACACTCGCTAAAATGGCAAATGCTTGTAACCAATTAGAGAAAGTGCGTGGGATCAATCTATGCCTGTGCTTCTCTTCCTCATCCTTTTTTCCCTTATCCTTCTTCGTCCTGTCTAAATTAAAATGCTCTTATGGAAGTAATAAAAATATACCTACATACTCCCCCCTCCATATGCGCTCCCGCATGTCCTGCTTCAAATGCGCGGGCGTCAAAGCATACGTATACTTCTCCTTTTGTCCCGTCGTCCACCTTAGGCCTGTCATCTTCCCCCCCCCCCCCGGCCTGTGCCTGCACAGACACTGAACCCCCAGCCCTAGACGGCAGACTCCCCACGGCCCCACTCGCCCCCGCACCAACCCTGCAATCTGGTAACGGGGAAAAAAAAACTCCCCCAAACCATTAGCCCAACCCGCAAGGCTGCTCAGCAGGTGCCCCAGGCCCCTAACTAGCCATGACTCCCTCCAGCCCCCATACCCCCCAGGCTGCCACCTAGCGAATGCAAGCATCCCCAAGTTGTCTCACCTGGCTGTCCGGGCGCTGTGAACCCCACAGCCGATGGTCCTGGCTCCAGTCTTCCGTCTTGTCCAGGCGTCGGGGAAAAACCCCCTCCCCAAACCATTAGTCCAACCCGCAAGGCTGCTCAGCAGGTGCCCCAGGCCCCCAACTAGCTCCCCATGACTCCCCCCAGCCCCCATACCCCCCAGGCTGCTACCTAGCAAATGCAAGGATCCCCAAGTTGTCTCACCTAGCTGCCTGGGCGTTGTGAACCCCACAGCCGATGGTCCTGGCTCCAGTCTTCCGTCTTGTCCAGGCATATCTTCCCTTCTTCTTGTTCCTGCTGACCCGCCACTTCCAGACTGCATCCCAGCTCCGTCCATACTGGGTGTGCTCTGATGCGACCCCAAATCTTCATCTTCCTCCAGGTTTGCTGGGGGATCCCTATGCAGGCTGTCCCTACCAAAAAGCCTTGGTACACTACAGTCCTCTAACTGCCCAGTCTCCGTGCTCCTGCAGCTTCCACCTCTGCTGGGGGGGAAGCCAGCAGTTCCTGCTCCAGAACCATTGCTGCTTGCTGGTGAGGACATGGGCACCCTGCTCTGGGCTCCGCCATACAAGGAGATTCCTCCCACACCGGGAGGACGTGACAATGGGCTGCCCACTGTTCCCCCTTTGTGGAGGGTCCCTGGAGAGGCTCTCTATCCGGCACTGAGCCCTGGGGGTCTCACTAGGGCTAAGGCGCGCCGGCGGATGTGCCCGCCACGGCTGTTTCCCTCCTGACTGCGGGCCTGATGCACCCGCCGCCTCCCCTGCAAGCCTGCCATCTGCTCCTGTAGCCACCATGGACCATAGGCCTCCGCTGCCGCCCGCAACATCTCCTCAGACTTTTTCCACAGTAAGCTTTTCTCTCAATGAGTGATATAAAATGGCGCCCGTCACCCTAACCGCCCCCTTTATAAAGCTTTAACCCCTCCCCTAGTGACACCCCCCCTCTCCTTCTAACATTAACACTTGCTTCACCCGTCCCCTCACCAAAATTTAATCATGGGGGCCTCCCCTTAGGCTAAAGCCCCAGTATGGCCTTACTTGAGGCATGTGCTGGTGCGGTGTGTTTGTAAACACACTAGTGGAGATATATAGAGACTAGCGGATCCGTCCGCCATCTCCCTGCACTGGTGTGAGATGCGCCTGATTTGTTAAAAAGCAGAACCTCTTAATAAATAGTGCTGAGCACGAATATTCGAAAAGCAAATCGAATATCGCCACTTAGAGAATTTGCAAATATTTAGAATATAGTGCTATATATTCGTTATATCGAATATTTGTCATTTTTTCCTCCCTATTTATTCATGATTAGGGATGAGCGAACCCGAACTGTATAGTTCGGGTTCGTACCGAATTTTGGGGTGTCCGTGACACGGACCCGAACCTTTTCGTAAAAGTCCGTGTTCGGGTTCGGCGTTCGGCGCTTTCTTTGGCGCTTTTTGAAATGCTGCAAAGCAGCCAATCAACAAGCGTCATACTACTTGGCCCAAGAGGCCATCACAGCCATGCCTACTATTGGCATGGCTGTGATTGGCCAGTGCAGCATGTGACCCAGCCTCTATTTAAGCTGGAGTCACGTAGCGCCGCACGTCACTCTGCTATGATCAGTGTAGGGAGAGGTTGCAGCTGCGACGTTAGGGCGAGATTAGGCAGATTAACTCCTCCAAAAGACTTCATTCTGTGATCGATCTGCAGCTGTGGATCATTGAAGTGCTATTATTGACCTGCTCACTTTTTTGAGGCTGCCCAGAGCGTTTTTAGATCACTTTTTTTCTGGGGTGATCGGCGGCCATTTTGTGACTTGTGGTGCGCCAGCACAAGCTATCACCAAGTGTATTTAACCATCGATAGTGTGGTTATTTTGTGCTATATCCTACATCAGCTGCAGGCTGAGCCTGTGTCACCGAAGTGCATTTAACCATCAACAGTCTGGTTATTTTTTGGCCATATACTACATCAGCTGCAGGCTGAGCCTGTGTCACCCAAGTGCATTTAACCATCAACAGTCTGATTATTTTTTGGCCATATACTACATCTGGTGCAGGCTGAGCCTGTGTCACCCAAGTGCATTTAACCATCAACAGTGTGGTTATTTTTTGGCCATATATTACATCAGGGGCAAGTTGAGCCTGTCACCCAGCGCCTAAAAAATAGACCTGACATTTCTATTCAACCAAATCTGAACTGTTTTAGCTGGTCAAGTTATTTGTAGTGACCGTAAAAGCACACTTTTTATTCTGGGTTGAAAAACTATTCCCAAATTTGCCATTCTCAAAATAACTAGTTTCTGGTATTTGAGGCCTACTTGAAATCTATCCCAAAAAGGATATCTTACATTGAAGGTGCTGATAGTGTCATTCAGAAAAACCTAAGACACACGCTAGCGTGCAGATAGAAGTCTGATTCTGTGATTAAACCTATACCTGTCACACAGCGCAAAAAAAAACAGGCCTCACATCTCTATTTAACCAAATCTGTACTGTTTTAGCTGGTCAAGTTATTTGTAGTGACTGTAAAAGCACACTTTTTTTTCTGGGTTGAAAAACCATTCCCAAATTTGCCATTCTCAAAATAACTAGTTTCTGGTATTTGAGGCCTACTTGAAATCTATCCCAAAAAGAATATCTTACATTGAAGGTACTGATAGTGTCATTCAGAAAAACCTAAGACACACGCTAGCGTGCTGATAGAAGTCTGATTCTGTGATTAAACCTATACCTGTCCCACAGCGCAAAAAAAAACAGGTCTCACATCTCTATTCAACCAAATCTGCACTGTTTTAGCTGGTCAAGTTATTTGTAGTGACCGTAAAAGCACACTTTTTTTTCTGGGTTGAAAAACCATTCCCAAATTTGCCATTCTCAAAATAACTAGTTTCTGGTATTTGAGGCCTACTTGAAATCTATCCCAAAAAGAATATCTTACATTGAAGGTACTGATAGTGTCATTCAGAAAAACCTAAGACACACGCTAGCGTGCTGATAGAAGTCTGATTCTGTGATTAAACCTATACCTGTCACACAGCGCAAAAAAAAAACAGGTCTCACATCTCTATTCAACCAAATCAGCACTGTTTTAGCTGGTCAAGTTATTTGTAGTGACCGTAAAAGCACACTTTTTTTTCTGGGTTGAAAAACCATTCCCAAATTTGCCATTCTCAAAATAACTAGTTTCTGGTATTTGAGGCCTACTTGAAATCTATCCTAAAAAGAATATCTTACATTGAAGGTACTGATAGTGTCATTCAGAAAAACCTAAGACACACGCTAGCGTGCTGATAGAAGTCTGATTCTGTGATTAAACCTATACCTGTCACACAGCGCAAAAAAAAACAGGCCTCACATCTCTATTCAACCAAATCTGTACTGTTTTAGCTGGTCAAGTTATTTGTAGTGACCGTAAAAGCACACTTTTTTTTCTGGGTTGAAAAACTATTCCCAAATTTGCCATTCTCAAAATTGTGGTGAACGGGAACAATGAGGAAAACATCTAATAAGGGACGCGGACGTGGACATAGTCGTGGTGGTGTTAGTGGACCCTCTGGTGCTGGGAGAGGACGTGGCCGTTCTGCCACAGCCACACGTCCTAGTGAACCAACTACCTCAGATCCCAGTAGCCAGCAGAATTTACAGCGATATTTGGTGGGGCCCAATGCCGTTCTAAGGATGGTAAGGCCTGAGCAGGTACAGGCATTAGTAAATTGGGTGGCCGACAGTGGATCCAGCACGTTCACATTATCTCCCACCCAGTCTTCTGCAGAAAGCGCACAGATGGCGCATGAAAACCAAGCCCATCGGTCTGTCACATCACCCCCATGCATATCAGGGAAACTGTCTGAGCCTCAAGTTATGCAGCAGTCTCTTATGCTGTTTGAAGACTCTGCTGCCAGGGTTTCCCAAGGGCATCCACCTAGCCCTTCCCCAGGGGTGGAAGAGATAGAATGCACTAACGCACAACCACTTATTTTTCCTGATGATGAGGACATGGGAATACCACCTAAGCACGTCTCTGATGATGACGAAACACAGGTGCCAACTGCTGCGTCTTTCTGCAGTGTGCAGACTGAACAGGAGGTCAGGGATCAAGACTGGGTGGAAGAAAATGCAGGGGACGATGAGGTCCTAGACCCCACATGGAATGAAGGTCGTGCCACTGACTTTCACAGTTCGGAGGAAGAGGCAGTGGTGAGACCGAGCCAACAGCGTAGCAAAAGAGGGAGCAGTGGGCAAAATCAGAACACCCGCCGCCAAGAGACTCCGCCTGCTACTGACCGCCGCCATCTGGGACCGAGCACCCCAAAGGCAGCTTCAAGGAGTTCCCTGGCATGGCACTTATTCAAACAATGTGCTGACGACAAGACCCGAGTGGTTTGCACGCTGTGCCATCAGAGCCTGAAGCGAGGCATTAACGTTCTGAACCTTAGCACAACCTGCATGACCAGGCACCTGCATGCAAAGCATGAACTGCAGTGGAGTAAACACCTTAAAAACAAGGAAGTCACTCAGGCTCCCCCTGCTGCCTCTTCTGCTGCTGCCGCCTCGGCCTCTTCTGCTGCTGCCGCCGCCTCGGCCTCTTCTGCTGCTGCTGCCGCCGCCTCGGCCTCTTCCTCTGCCTCTGGAGGAACGTTGGCACCTGCCGCCCAGCAAACATGGGATGTACCACCAACACCACCACCTGCGTCACCAACCATCTCAACCATGTCACACGGCAGCGTTCAGCTCTCCATCTCACAAACATTTGAGAGAAAGCGTAAATTCCCACCTAGCCACCCTCGATCCCTGGCCCTGAATGCCAGCATTTCTAAACTACTGGCCTATGAAATGCTGTCATTTAGGCTGGTGGACACACACAGCTTCAAACAGCTCATGTCACTTGCTGTCCCACAGTATGTTGTTCCCAGCCGCCACTACTTCTCCAAGAGAGCCGTGCCTTCCCTGCACAAACAAGTGTCCGATAAAATCAAGTGTGCACTGCGCAACGCCATCTGTGGCAAGGTCCACCTAACCACAGATACGTGGACCAGTAAGCACGGCCAGGGACGCTATATCTCCCTAACTGCACACTGGGTAAATGTAGTGGCGGCTGGGCCCCAGGCGGAGAGCTGTTTGGCGCACGTCCTTCCGCCACCAAGGATCGCAGGGCAACATTCTTTGCCTCCTGTCTCCTCCTCCTCCTACTCAGCTTCCTCCTCCTCTTCTTCCACCTGCTCATCCAGTCAGCCACACACCTTCACCACCAACTTCAGCACAGCACGGGGTAAACGTCAGCAGGCCATTCTGAAACTCATATGTTTGGGGGACAGGCCCCACACCGCACAGGAGTTGTGGCGGGGTATAGAACAACAGACCGACGAGTGGTTGCTGCCGGTGAGCCTCAAGCCCGGCCTGGTGGTGTGCGATAATGGGCGAAATTCCGTTGCAGCTCTGGGACTAGCCGGTTTGACGCACATCCCTTGCCTGGCGCATGTGCTGAATTTGGTGGTGCAGAAGTTCATTCGCAACTACCCCGACATGTCAGAGCTGCTGCATAAAGTGCGGGCCGTCTGTTCGCGTTTCCGGCGTTCACACCCTGCCGCCACTCGCCTGTCTGCGCTACAGCGTAACTTCGGCCTTCCCGCTCACCGCCTCATATGCGACGTACCCACCAGGTGGAACTCCACCTTGCATATGCTGGACAGACTGTGCGAGCAGCAGTAGGCCATAGTGGAGTTTCAGCTGCAGCACGCACGGGTCAGTCGCACTGCGGATCAGACACACTTCACCACCAATGACTGGGCCTCCATGCGAGACCTGTGTGCCCTGTTGCGCTGTTTCGAGTACTCCACCAACATGGCCAGTGGCGATGACGCCGTTATTAGCGTTACAATACCACTTCTATGTCTCCTTGAGAAAACACTTAGGGCGATGATGGAAGAGGAGGTGGCCCAGGAGGAAGAGGAGGAAGAGGGGTCATTTTTAGCACTTTCAGGCCAGTCTCTTCGAAGTGACTCAGAGGGAGGTTTTTTGCAACACCAGAGGCCAGGTACAAATGTGGCCAGACAGGGCCCACTACTGGAGGACGAGGAGGACGAGGATGAGGAGGAGGTGGAGGAGGATGAGGATGAAGCATGTTCACAGCGGGGTGGCACCCAAAGCAGCTTGGGCCCATCACTGGTGCGTGGCTGGGGGGAAACACAGGATGATGACGATACGCCTCCCACAGAGGACAGCTTGTCCTTACCTCTGGGCAGCCTGGCACACATGAGCGACTACATGCTGCAGTGCCTGCGCAATGACAGCAGAGTTGCCCACATTTTAACGTGTGCGGACTACTGGGTTGCCACCCTGCTGGATCCCCGGTACAAAGACAATGTGCCCACCTTACTTCCCACACTGGAGCGTAATAGGAAGATGCGCGACTACAAGCGCACGTTGGTAGACGCGCTACTGAGAGCATTCCCAAATGTCACAGGGGAACCAGTGGAAGCCCAAGGCGAAGGCAGAGGAGGAGCAAGAGGTCGCCAACGCAGCTGTGTCACGGCCAGCTCCTCTGAGGGCAGGGTTAGCATGGCAGAGATGTGGAAAAGTTTTGTCACCACGCCACAGCTAACTGCACCACCACCTGATACGGAACGTGTTAGCAGGAGGCAACATTTCACTAACATGGTGGAACAGTACCTGTGCACACCCCTCCACGTACTGACTGATGGTTCGGCCCCATTCAACTTCTGGGTCTCCAAATTGTCCACGTGGCCAGAGCTAGCCTTTTGTGCCTTGGAGGTGCTGGCCTGCCCGGCGGCCAGCGTTTTGTCTGAACGTGTATTCAGCACGGCAGGGGGCGTCATTACAGACAAACGCAGCCGCCTGTCTACAGCCAATGTGGACAAGCTGACGTTCATAAAAATGAACCAGGCATGGATCCCACAGGACCTATCCATCCCTTGTGCAGATTAGATTTTAACTACCTCCCCTTAACAATATATTATTCTACTCCAGGGCACTTCCTCATTCAATACTATTTTTAATTTAATTTTACCATTATATTGCGGGGCAACCCAAAGTTGAATGAACCTCTCCTCTGTCTGGGTGCCGGGGCCTAAATGTGTGACAGTGGCCTGTTCCAGTGGTGGGTGACGTGAAGCCTGATTCTCTGCTATGACATGAAGACAGATTCTGCGCTGACATAAGGCCAGATTCTCTGTTACGGGACCTCTCTCCTCTGCCTGGGTGCCGGGGCCTAAATGTTTGACAGTGGCCTGTTCCAGTGGTGGGTGACGTGAAGCCTGATTCTCTGCTATGACATGAATACAGATTCTGCGCTGACATAAGGCCAGATTCTCTGTTACGGGACCGCTCTCCTCTGTCTGGGTGCCGGGGCCTAAATGTGTGACAGTGGCCTGTTCCAGTGGTGGGTGACGTGAAGCCTGTTTCTCTGCTATGACATGAAGACAGATTCTGCGCTGACATAAGGCCAGATTCTCTGTTACGGGACCTCTCTCCTCTGCCTGGGTGCCTGGGCCTAAATGTTTGACAGTGGCCTGTTCCAGTGGTGGGTGACGTGAATCCTGATTCTCTGCTATGACATGAATACAGATTCTGCGCTGACATAAGGCCAGATTCTCTGTTACGGGACCTCTCTCCTCTGCCTGGGTGCCTGGGCCTAAATGTTTGACAGTGGCCTGTTCCAGTGGTGGGTGACGTGAAGCCTGATTCTCTGCTATGACATGAAGACAGATTCTGCGCTGACATAAGGCCAGATTCTCTGTTACGGGACCGCTCTCCTCTGCCTGGGTGCCTGGGCCTAAATGTTTGACAGTGGCCTGTTCCAGTGGTGGGTGACGTGAAGCCTGATTCTCTGCTATGACATGAAGACTGATTCTGCGCTGACATGAAGCCAGATTCTCTGCTATGGCATGAAGAGACTGATTCTCTGCTGACGTGAAGCCAGATTCTCTGCTATGGGACCTCTGTCCAATTGATATTGGTTCATTTTAATTTTTTTAATTTTTATTTTAATTAATTTCCCTATCCACATTTGTTTGCAGGGGATTTACCTACATGTTGCTGCCTTTTGCAGCCCTCTAGCTCTTTCCTGGGCTGTTTTACAGCCTTTTTAGTGCCCAAAAGTTCGGGTCCCCATTGACTTCAATGGGGTTCGGGACGAAGTTCGGATCCCGAACCCGAACATTTCCGGGAAGTTCGGCCGAACTTCTCGAACCCAAACATCCAGGTGTTCGCTCAACTCTATTCATGATTCCTCCCTATTTAAGTTGCTTGTGGGTCGATGACTCATTGGCCCACAAGCAAGAACCAGGAAGGAATCCTGTGTTCAGATGGAAAAAATGACAAATATTCTAAAAACGAATATATAGCACTATATTCTATAGTGCTATATTTTCGTTTTTGACCCACGCCTGTATTATGTTTTGACCCACGCGATCATTACCTTGCCGATTTTAGAGTAAAAAAAAAAAGAATGTAGAATATAACAAATATTCGAATTCGCAAATATTCGACGAATATTCTACAAAATATTTGCAAAATATCACGAATTCGAATATGACCCCTGCCGCTCATCATTATTAATAAATCAAGCGCACCTCTGACCTGTGCGCCAGTCTATGCCAACTACAGCATGGTGTAGACTTCATCTATAACTTTCAGGCAAAAGTTATAGTTAATGTGCTGGGTGGTGCGAAGCCACGCCCCTTCAGCTAAGCCACTCCCCATTTCCTCAGCACTTCAGAAAAGTGCAGAAAACGTCAAAAAGTCGCTAATTATGGTGCACAGATGCCGTGTGCCATAACGTGTAACTTTTTTACTCCATAATTGTGGCATAAGAACATTGATAAATGTCTCCCACTGTATGTTAACACCATCAATTAACACTGTTTACCCAAAGCTATGTCAGTGTCACTCAGACATCATTTACTATTGCTGTCATTGCATGACAGAGCTTGGGAGGGAAAAATGTTTTAGTAAAAAATAAACTAAGAGATATGACAAAATCTCCTAGGAGGCTAGAGGGGTTATATACCAACTTTCAGGGCAATTGGAGCAACTTCGGTTCGGCCCGAACCAAACTTTTTCAAAAATTCGGCGAACCGGACCCAAAACGAATCTTGACTGGTTCACTCATCTCTTGTTCTGGACCTTCTTATCTCCTGTTCTTAAGTGTACTCTGGTAAGGAAGTTGCTTCTCTGGCAGCTAAAGTCCCAGAGGCAAAGGTTCTCTGAGCTTGAGCCTACAGTATATAGCAAGAGCTTTCACACACAGGTCTTCTCCCATGCTCTTCTCAGACTAGGCTACTCCTAACCAACCAGTCTCACAATTTGTTAACCATTTGGTTGCCCCATTCCTATTACGTACATAAGGCACAATAAATCACAACTTTGAACTCAATGAAATTGCATTAACTATTTTAGCTTTAGTTAACCCTTTGCAGTAGTACTTCTGGGGTATGTACCTACATCATGAAAGATCATATATACAGTCGTGGCCAAATGTTTTGAGAATGACAAAAATATTAGTTTTCACAAAGTTTGCTGCTAAACTGCTTTTAGATCTTTGTTTCAGTTGTTTCTGTGATGTAGTGAAATATAATTACACGCACTTCATACGTTTCAAAGGCTTTTATTGACAATTACATGACATTTATGCAAAGAGTCAGTATTTGCAGTGTTGGCCCTTCTTTTTCAGGACCTCTGCAATTCGACTGGGCATGCTCTCAATCAACTTTTGGGCCAATTCCTGACTGATAGCAACCCATTCTGTCATAATCACTTCTTGGAGTTTGTCAGAATTAGTGGGTTTTTGTTTGTCCACTCGCCTCTTGAGGATTGACCACAAGTTCTCAATGGGATTAAGATCTGGGGAGTTTCCAGGCCATGGACCCAAAATGTCAACGTTTTGGTCCCCGAGCCACTTAGTTATCACTTTTGCCTTATGGCACGGTGCTCCATCGTGCTGGAAAATGCATTGTTCTTCACCAAACTGTTGTTGGATTGTTGGAAGAAGTTGCTGTTGGAGGGTGTTTTGGTACCATTCTTTATTCATGGCTGTGTTTTTGGGCAAAATTGTGAGTGAGCCCACTCCCTTGGATAAGAAGCAACCCCACACATGAATGGTCTCAGGATGCTTTACTGTTGGCATGACACAGGACTGATGGTAGCACTCACCTTTTCTTCTCCGGACAAGCCTTTTTCCAGATGCCCCAAACAATCGGAAAGAGGCTTCATCGGAGAATATGACTTTGCCCCAGTCCTCAGCAGTCCATTCGCCATACTTTCTGCAGAAGATCAATCTGTCCCTGATGTTTTTTTTGGAGAGAAGTGGCTTGTTTGCTGCCCTTCTTGACACCAGGCCATCTTCCAAAAGTCTTCGCCATTCCTGAGCAAGCTCTGCACTGGTGGCACTCCGATCCCGCAGCTGAATCCTCTTTAGGAGACGATCCTGGCGCTTGCTGGACTTTCTTGGACGCCCTGAAGCCTTCTCAACAAGAATTGAACCTCTTTACTTGAAGTTCTTGATGATCCTATAAATTGTTGATTGAGGTGCAATCTTAGTAGCCACAATATCCTTGCCTGTGAAGCCATTTTTATGCAATGCAATGATGGCTGCACGCGTTTCTTTGCAGGTCACCATGGTTAACAATGGAAGAATAATGATTTCAAGCATCACCCTCCTTTTAACATGTCAAGTCTGCCATTTTAACCCAATCAGCCTGACATAATGATCTCCAGCCTTGTGCTCGTCAACATTCTCACCTGAGTTAACAAGACGATTACTGAAATGATCTCAGCAGGTCCTTTAATGACAGCAATGAAATGCAGTGGAAAGGTTTTTTTGGGATTAAGTTAATTTTCATGGCAAAGAAGGACTATGCAATTCATCTGATCACTCTTCATAACATTCTGGAGTATATGCAAATTGCTATTATAAAAACTTAAGCAGCAACTTTTCCAATTTCCAATATTTATGTAATTCTCAAAACTTTTGGCCACGACTGTACAATACTCACCACGTAGTCCCCTAGCACTACAGCTTCGGTCTTCACCTTCGGTTTCTGTTAATAGGTTGCAGCAGTGATGTAGCCATATATGGCAAATGATCACTTCAGCCAATCACTGACCTCAGTGGTTTCGTATACTACTGAAGCCAATGAGTGTTTGCAGTGGTTACGTGCCATATATTGCTACGTGACTGCTGCAACCTGAGGTGCATAGAAACATAGAAACATAGAATGTGTCGGCAGATAAGAACCATTTGGTCCATCTAGTCTGCCCAATATATCTGAATACTATGGATAGCCCCTGGCCCTATCTTATATGAAGGATAGCCATATGCCTATCCCATGCACGCTTAAACCCCTTTACTGTATTTGCAGCTACCACTTCTGCAGGAAGGCTATTCCATGCATCCACTACTCTCTCAGTAAAGTAATACTTCCTTATATTACTTTTAAACCTTTGCCCCTCTAATTTAAAACTGTGTCCTCTTGTGGTAGTTTTTCTTCTTTTAAATATGCTCTCCTCCTTTACCGAGTTGATTCCCTTTATGTATTTAAAAGTTTCTATCATATCCCCTCTGTCTCTTCTTTCTTCCAAGCTATACATGTTAAGGTCCTTTAACCTTTCCTGGTAAGTTTTATCCTGCAATCCATGTACTAGTTTAGTAGCTCTTCTCTGAACTCTCTCTAGAGTATCTATATCCTTCTGGAGATATGGCCTCCAGTACTGCGCACAATACTCCAAGTGAGGTCTCACCAGTGTTCTGTACAGCGGCATAAGCACTTCACTCTTTCTACTGCTTATACCTCTCCCTATACAGCCAAGCATTCTGCTGGCATTTCGTGCTGCCCTATTACATTGTCTTCCCACCTTTAAGTCTTCTGAAATAATTACTCCTAAATCCCTTTCCTCAGATACTGAGGTCAGGACTGTGTCAAATATTCTATATTCTGCCCTTGGGTTTTTACGCCCCAGGTGCATTATCTTGCACTTATCCACATTAAATTTCAGTTGCCAGAGTTCTGACCATTCTTCTAGTTTTCCTAAATCCTTTTCCATTTGACGTTTCCCTCCAGGAACATCAACCCTGTTACATATCTTTGTGTCATCAGCAAAAAGACACACCTTCCCATCGAGGCCTTTTGCAATATCACTTATGAAGATATTAAACAAAATTGGTCCCAGTACAGATCCCTGTGGAACCCCACTGGTAACATTACCTTGTTTTGAATGTTCTCCATTGACTACAACCCTCTGTTGTCTGTCACTCAGCCACTGCCTAATCCACTCAACAATATGGGAGTCCATGCTCAATGACTGCAGTTTATTGATAAGTCTTCTATGTGGGACAGTGTCAAAAGCCTTACTAAAATCTAGATATGCGATGTCTACTGCACCTCCACCGTCTATTATTTTAGTCACCCAGTCAAAACAATCTATAAGATTTGTTTGACATGATCTCCCTGAAGTAAACCCATGTTGTTTTTCATCTTGCAATCCATGGGATTTTAGATGTTCCACAATCCTATCCTTTAATAGGGTTTCCATTAATTTGCCTACTATTGATGTCAGACTCACTGGTCTATAGTTGCTCGATTCCTCCCTACTACCTTTCTTGTGAATGGGCACGACATTTGCCAATTTCCAATCTTCCGGGACGACTCCTGTTACTAATGATTGGTTAAATAAATCTGTTAGCGGTTTTGCCAGCTCACCACTAAGCTCTTTTAATAATTTTGGGTGTATCTCATCAGGCCCCTGTGACTTATTTGTCTTCACCTTAGACAGCAAACTTAGAACATCTTCCTCTGTAAAGATACATGCATCAAATGATTTATTAGTCATCCTTTCTAGTGGAGGTCCTTCTCCTTTTTCTTTTGTAAAAACTGAACAGAAGTATTCATTAAGGCAGTCGGCTAGCCCTTTATTCTCTTCTACATACCTTCCGTCCTTTGTTTTTAAATTTAGTTATTCCTTGTTTTAATTTCCTTTTTTCATTTATATATCTGAAGAATGTCTTATCCCCTTTTTTCATAGACTGAGCTAGTTTTTCTTCTGCCTGCGCTTTAGAAGTTCTTATAACTTGCTTGGCCTCTCTCTGCCTAATCTTGTAGATTTCCTTATCTTCATTGCTCTGGTTTTTTTTATAATTACAAAATGCTAGCTTTTTATTTTTAATGATTTGGGCCACTTCTGCTGAGTACCACAGTGGTCTCTTCCTTTTTTTTCTTTTACTGACAAGTCTAATGCAATTTTCTGTTGCCTTCAATAATGCACCTTTTAAGTAGTCCCATTTCTCCTGGACTCCATGTAATCCGTTCCAGTCTGATAAGGACTCATTTATGACTAATTTCATTTTTGAAAAGTCTGTTTTTCTAAAATCTAAAACTTTTGTTTTTGTGTGGTGGGACTCTTTCACAGTTCTTATATTAAACCACACAGACTGGTGATCACTAGCTGGAGATGATGGGTGAGTAAGTGTTGAGTACATGTTGCTCTATTATTTTATCACATTTGGGGACATTGGAAAGGTTTCTTTCAGCTCTGACAAATCCAATGAATATCTACTGTACAATACACTGACATTCTAGAAGAAAAACCTCATTCTGCCACTCTCATTATCCCCATTTGTCTTTTGATTTGCATTATAGTTGAGCTATTTGCATTTTTATGCACTAATTAAATAAACACTTAATAAATTTCCATTAAAACGTATGCAAATGGGGACATTAATGGCTCCAGCAGTAACAGCTTAATGACCCTTTACGACATGAACAAGCATTGTGAATATGGCTGGAAAGGGATGGTTAAGGTTCAGGCCAACAGAGATCATATGCTTTAACCCTTTAATGACCAGGCCTGAAAAGGCCTTAATGACCAAGCCAGATTTTAGAAATCTGGTATGTGTGACTTTATCAAAGAATAACTCATTAACAGTATTGCACATTGAAGTAATTTTAACATTGTTTTTTCCTCACATATTGTACTGTATTTAGGGGATACAATTACACCTATGTAGTTTGCATATATTTACCAAAAATACAAAAAACTACAAAAATGAATTTTTTTTGCAAGCTGGCAGGTGTCCTAGGGGTGTAATAAGTATTTTGGCCGCACAGTTTTTTTTTTTTGTAGTAATCAATGCAGATCTGAAAAAGCTAATACTATTATTTTCCGTTATAACCATGTTATAACGGAAAATAATAAAGTGAAGTTCGGGTCCCCATTGACTTATTTTTAAAGTTCGGCCGAACTCCCCGAACCCGAACATCTAGGTGTTCGCTCAACTCTAGCTTTAAGGAAAGAAGGCCTTTGGGGATGTTATATGTTATTTATAGTATTTATGTTATTTATGTTGTTTTTGTTAATAAAATGGCTGCTGGGGCCAACTAAATCCACCTTTGGCTGAAGTGTCTTTCTTGGGATTAAGTCGTGGGGGAGGGTGTCAGTAGCTAGGAGGGAGAGAGCGATTCGACAATACCCTAGTCATGTATATTTCATATAATCATTATTGCTCATTAATTAAATGTGACTGTGCATATTAAAAACATGTACTGTGCATGCAGGGGCATGGATTTAAGCAAAGAGCGTTTAAACATGTCGCTCCGACTTAAAGCCCAAACCGGAGCGACGTGTTTTTACAGCGCTGCTTCGGGAACAGGTTAAAGCCTGTCTCCTTTTACTACTGCAGTCTCAACACCGTCCCCACATGATTTAATTGAGTAACAACACCGATATCAATGTTTTTTTCCCCTGTTATTCAGTATAAGGAAAAAAATAAGGTCATTAAATTCATAGGGATTAAAAGAACTATTTTCATTACTATCCAAACCCTTTGCCTATTCACTAGGATACATTTAAAGAAAACAAGTCTACCCTCCTGAAATGTCTTAACTTCTTGCATTCCCCAGGTAATGATTCTGGAGGATGCATTCGTATGACTCTGTGTTGTACTGTTTCTTTATTATTCCTGCTAGAACCTATGAAGGAATTGCTAGCAGCTTGCAGTGAAGGTCCAGATGGGTGTTACCATCTGAGTGGTGTCCCTGCACAGTCTGATTCTATCGGGTCAGTGTTACTGGTGTCAGACTGTGCAGGGACACCCCTCAAATTGGTAACACCTATCTGGACCTTAATTAAAAATTGCTAGTAATTAATTCATAGCTTCTATCAAGAGTAATAAAGAGATGGCAGATCCTAGAGTAGATGCTCCAGAGAACCTGTGTACTCTCCTGACATCCCTGTCTTAGGATATACCTGAATTCTCCATGAAATAACAATTCTGGAGCCTTTTTTCTTAGAACTCTGCATTGTGCCCCATTCCGTTATTTCTTCTGGAAATGCATGAATAAATTGACACATGCGTGTTTTCATTCTCCGAGGCAGTAGGTTGTATCTATTACCTTGGAGAATGATTTCACAGTGTCAGAGTATTTATTCTAATTTGTAGGTTGGACCATTAAAACTGCTTAGCCTGAAACTCTTGGTTCATGGTTGGAATGCAAAAACTCAGTGAAGACTGACACTTAAACAGGCAATGTAGAGTGGGACCTCAAAACAGATTGATATTGCCATTCATGGTCTGTGGGAAGCTGAGTAACTATCACTATCCATGCTAGTTGTACTGGTTGCCATAGTGGTTGTTTCCAATCTTCTTGACTTTATAGGGATAGTCCCATCTCAGATTTTAGAGGTTTCAGGCTTCATTCACACGTCCGCAATTGTGGTCCGCATCCGCTCCGCAATTGTGCGGAACGGGTGCGGACCCATTCATTCTCTATGGGGACGGAATGGATGCGGACAGCATATAGTGTGCTGTCTGCATCTGCATTTCCGAAGCGCTCCGCCGATCTTCCGGTCCACGGCTCCGAAAAAAAATAGAACATGTCCTATTCTTGTCCGCAATTGCGGACAAGAATAGGCATTTCTATGGGGGTGCCGGCCGGGTGTATTGCAATGGACCCTTATGGGCATTCCTGGGCAGGGCTTACAAATGTACCTCAAATAGGTGTTCAGTGTTTGAGAGGCATGCCATCTGGTGCTGGTAGGCACAACCTAGGACTTGGTGCCTTTTTGTCCCATCAGCTTGTTAGTATCACCTGTGAAGAAAGGATCCTTGAAGAGGTCCTCATCCCAATGGTCAGGGGTCCCTTCCTCCAGGGGCCCCATCATGTACACCACTAACGTCCTTACTTCAATCTTCCAGGGCTGCGGACAGAAGGACTCTTTCGAAGATCAGTTTCCGTTCACATCATCAAGGAAATCCAGAAGCTTTATAATCTCGGTGAGTGCTCCCCAAAGCAATCTGCGATCAGTGGAGCGAAGCGTCTCGGTGATACTGAATCTATCTGCAGTGGCCGCTCATTTAATTAGTTAAACATAAAGCCATTTGTAATCTCTGTGTCACGTTAACGGGAGATGTATTGAGGCCGCTAGGGAGACAGAAGCAGGAATTTTCAGGGCAATGTTGTTTCCTATATGAGACATTAGTCATCAGCTTTTATAGAGGAGTCTATGAAATACAGCTCTGCCCCTTCTCCTCCCCCACTATATGGGGGACACGGTGCATATCGTGGGATAATAAATTGTCCTCCCTCCTGACAACAGTCCCTTCTTTCCTGTAATGACAGGTGAAATGTCACGAACGCAAAGATTATTACGGGCCACTAGAAATTATATTTTATATTCCCAGCATTGCCCATTTTTAGTAAAGTATGTCCTGATGTGCCAATATCGATTGCTGCTCCGAACCCATTGGGGCTCATTACTCTGCTAAAATATGTATGGCGAGTTATAGTATATAAATTAATATATTATAACACTTGTCAGCAAATAATATTTGAACATCACAATTCGATGTCAGAACATGACGATTGTACTAAGATGAGTGGCACTACACAAGTAGCGCTTATGTCTTCCCCCAGAAGCAGTTTATAACACACAGCTTTCATAGGAAGTTCCTTCTACTGTGTAAAACTGATTGACTGACATGAGTGTGTATGATGCAATACTCTGACCAGCTGCTTTAGCGCATAATACACACCTCAGCTGCTGCAGAGCATCACAATATACACCTTAGGTGCTGCAGAATCTAATGATACACACTGCAGCTGCTGCAGAACAACATAGTACAGACCTCAGCTGCTGCAGAACATCACAATATACACCTTAGCTGCTGAAAGACATCACAATATATACCTTAGCTGCTGCAGAATCTGATGATAGACACCTCAGCTGCTGCAGAACAACATAGTACAGACATCAGCTGCTGCAGAACAACATAGTATAGACCTCAGCTGCTGTAGACTGTCACAATATACACCTTAGATGCTGCAGGACATCACAATATGTATCTTAGCTGCTGCAGAATCTGATGATTCACACTTCAGCTGCTGCAGAACATCAAAATATACACCTTAGCTGCTTAAGGACATCACAATATATACCTTAGTTGCTGCAGAATCTGATGATACACATCTCAGCTGCTGTAGAACAACATAGTACAGACCTCAGCTGCTGTAGAACGTCACAATATACACCTTAGATGCTGCAGGACATCACAATATGTATCTTAGCTGCTGCAGAATCTGATGATTCACACTTCAGCTGCTGCAGAACAACACAGTACAGACCTCAGCTGCTGCAGAACAACATAGTATAGACCTCAGCTGCTGTAGAATGTCACAATATACACCTTAGATGCTGCAGGACATCACAATATGCATCTCAGCTGCTGCAGAATCTGATGATTCACATTTCAGCTGCTGCAGAACAACATAGTACAGACCTCAGCTGCTGCAGAACATTACAATATATACTTAAGGCTACTTTCACATTAGCGTTTTTTGCGGATCCGTCATAGATCTGCAAAAACGCTTCCATTACAATAATACAACCGCATCCATCCGTCATGAACGGATCCGGTTGTATAATGTCTTCTATAGCCATGCCGGATCCATCATGAACACAGTTGAAAGTCAATGGGGGACGGATCAGTTTTCTATTGTGTCAGAGAAAACGGATCCGTCCTGACACACAATGTAAGTCAATGGGGACAGAAAAACGCTGCTTGCAGCGTTTTTCTGTCCGCTATGGGGACGCAACCAAACAGAACGGAATGCATTTTGGTGCACCTTACCTGGCATCGGAGGAAGCGCTTCCGCTTCTTCAACTTCTTGCTACAGGCACATAAGACTTGAAAAAGGAGTTTTGTAAGCTCCGAAACGCGTTGTCATCCTTGAATAAATAGAGGTTTTAATTCCTATCCGCCTGGTCGTTCAGTTGCGCCGACAAAGTGTCTTCATTGAGGGTGTGGATCTCTACGTGGGCCCCATCCTTTCCAATATTATAAGTAGATAAAGATAACCGAATGAAACAAATTAGTCAAAAATATTAGACTTTATTTATTGAGGAAAATGATCCAATATCACATGTCTGTGAGTGGGAAAAGTATGTGAACCTTTACTTTCAGTGTCTGGTATGACTCCCTTGTGCAGCAACAACAGCAACTAAACACTTCACCAGAGCACCACAGCCTCGTCAAACAACTAATTTGTGGGGCTGCTTGTATCTTGAAGATAGGTCATATGTATAAAACACTCAGACAACCCTTTTAAGGTCAGGACTTTGACTTGACCTTTCCAAAACTTTAACCTTTATTCTTTTTCAATGATTCTTTGGTATAATGACTTGTTGCTGAGTATCGTTGTCTTGCTGCATAACCCATGTTCTCTTGAGATTCGGGTCACAGACAGATGTCCTAAGATTTTTTGAATTTGCTGGTATAATTTAGAATTCAATGTTCTGTTAATGATGGCAAGCCATTCTGGCTCAGGTGCAGCAAAACAGACTCAAACGATGATACTACCACGATGTTTAACGGATGGGATGAGGTTTTTATGCTCGAAAGCTGTGTTTTCCTTTCTTCAAATATAACACGTCTTATTTAAACCAGAAAAATATATATATTGTCTCATCCAGCCACAAACGATGTACCAGTAGCAATGGTGGATTGGGAACTTAAAGTGGCACTGGAAAAAAAACTAAAAGTGGCCCCATATTGTAGGTTGGTCCAAACTGACAGAAGTAGGTAGGGCCAATAATACTGTAGTGCTGAACAAAATACGACCCCCAGCAGCACCAAATACCACAGTGTAGCACACAATTCTGCCGTCTGCACCACAGTATTAAACTGTATCATCATCCCGAGGATGGCAATAAAGTTGAATTCAAGAGGGATCAGTGGCCACTGGCCAGGTGCATAAGTGGCTGATGCTCCTATATCAATAATGCTGAGAGCATCAGATCTTTATATACCTTGCTGGTAATCATGAAAAGAGCTTGGGTGGCCCCCTTGGCATCGCCCTGTCGGGAAATTTCCCTGTAAGGTCTATGGCCAATCTGCCCAGTAGAGTAGCCTTTTGACTTGTCCAGGTGATTCTTAGCAAACTCCAGATAAGCAGCAATGTTCTTTATGAAGAGGAACTGCTTTTATCTTACAATCCTTCCATGCACACCATTATTGTTCAATGTCCTCCTGATGGTGGCCTCAGAGGTCACCTTGGTTTCCTTTCTGGCTTTGCGGACTATTACACACCTTGCTCTTCATGCAATCTTTGTTGGTTGAGCACTCAATGGTCTTGAATTTTCTCCATTTGTACACAATCTGTCTGACTGTGGATTGGTGGACCTAAACTCATCAAAGATGGTTTGGTAACCTTTTCGAGCCTGATGAGCATCAATAGTTCTTCTTCTGAGGTCCTCAGAAATCTCCCTTCTTCGTGCCATGATACACTTCCACAAACATGTTTTGTGAAGAACAGCCTTAACCAGGTCATCCACTCACACCTGATTGCCACTCACAGTCATGTGATATTGGATCATTTTCCTCAATAATCAGTGACTAAGTCTAATATTTTTGACTCACTTGTTCGATTTGGTTATCTTTATCTACTTTTCAACTTTGACTGTGAAAATCTGATGTAGTTTTAGGTCAAAATTATGCAGAAATATGGAACATTCTTTAAAGCACCATGGCATAAAAGCATGAGGCTACAGAAGAAGTCTATAGTAGTCAGTTTAGGGCCCTGAAACTATGTGATCCATGCTGAATTATTAGGATTTCTGTACCACTGGGTGCTGTATTAATGACATTTTACAATTTCTGTGTGTATACAGATAGATACAACACACCCATTTCTTGTAAACACATTATTGTTGCAATAAGCACACACCATCAAACATACAAGCTTTCCAATTAGTTTCTCTGTGGTTCCTGAGTCTTATATAATTTCAAAGCCTGAATTATATGTTGCAGATTCAGCTAAAACTCAAAAACTCAGCACTTCTTTTGTTTGATGAGCAGCTAAATATTAATGAGTGGAACCAATCAATATATTCATGTCATTCTACAGGGAAACCAGTGAATTTTGATGACTATGGAGATATGCATGTCCCTGCCAGTATTCTGAAGACCTTTCTGCGGGAACTCCCAGAACCACTGCTGACTTTTACCTCTTACCAAACTATCCTTGAAATCACCAGTAAGTCCCAATAACATGGTGTCAGTTAGAGTAGTGTGTACACATTACCCATGTCATACTCCACACAGAACTCTCCCATCACAGTGGTAGTGTCCAACAAGCCACCTTCGCTCCCTCGCCCCTCTCATAGCATGCTGTTTGACAGAGAGAAACTGCACCTACAGCCCCCTCCTCTCCCTTCCACATCTACTATTTGCTGTATTACCCTAGACAGATTTTCAATGGACTGAGGAAGTATTTGAACCTACAGGTATGGAATTGGAGACTACTAACTTCTGGAAGTGGGAAACAATGACACGTTCCCTAAAAAGATACAATACATTTCTTATATTAACATTTACCGTACTTATTCTATATTTTATTAAGATCATCTTATCTATTAAATATTGTATATATCAATAATGTCTCCCTTGTGTAGCATTCACAGATTTCTCTTCCAGGTGTGGAGAGCATCTTGCGTGCCAACATCTGTAAACAGATTGTTCACCAACTCCCAGAGCACAACTATGCCGTCCTCAAATATCTCATGTGCTTTCTAAACATGGTGAGTTCCTCACAGCTTCAGGACAGATACTCAGAACAGATCATATCGGTCTGGGGGCTGTGACAAGTTCAAAGTGAAAAGCTAGAATGTATGTACCATAGTAGTATACCATACGTCTGTTATGGGACTCGTGTGGAGAGAGAGCCCAGCCTTGGTTAGTCTCCTTCCCTTTTATTTTGGGTGGAAACCACCAGTGCAGGATTACCCTCTCCAGAGGAACAACATTGTTTGCTAACAAAATGGTAGGGAATTGCTTCAAGGATCAGTGAAGGAAGAAACAAGTACCAGACCTTTTTGTTCTGGGTAAAAAAATCTGTAATTATAGTGAGGTGCCCATTTAGATATTTGCAATGAGACCCCCTCTCTTCTATATGCAACATTGGTTAGAATTAAAATAAGATGTTTGACCCTTGTTAACAGCTGCATGCACCATGACAAACAGTCACGTTTGCCTGGGGCCTTGAGAAAGTTCTCAGGGTTGTCATGGCTAACCGCCTGAAAACCCATGCACGAGGCACAGCTTCTCAGGTAGCCCCTTAAAATTCCATACACTGCAATAGTATTCTATTGTGGTCTGTATGGTATTGCGGTCTATGTGACAAGCAATCAGAAGAACGCATGTTCAAGTACCCTAAGGGGACCGAAAATTACAGTAATAAAAGGCATAAAAAGTTTTACAAAAATGTAAGAACCACAAAAATAATATTGATCACGTTTTATTAACTTTTTTTGGTGAGGTTCCCAAAAAATTGCAATTCTGCCAGTGATTTTTTATTTTCATGGGGTTCACTATATGGTATAATTGGCATGTTAAGCTTGTTGGGCTGATCATTGCTAACAAGCGTTCGTAGGAATAATCATTAGCGGAGATCTGCCTGTATAATACTGTTGCTGATTATCTGATGAATGAGCAAGAGCTTGTTCATCAGCATTAAGAATCTTTCAGCAGGTTTAAAAATCATAGCTTGCTGGCAGTGGCGTACATAAAGATGTAAGGGCCCCAGAGAAAGCATCAAACCAGGCCCCCCACACATGACAGAAGGATTTCTGCCTAAACTCTTTTCAATGACCTTTGGGCCATTTTTCCACTGCTTCATTTGCTAAAAGTTGTTCCTTAAGAGCAGGGATGCTCAACCTGTGGCCCTCCAGCTGTTGTAAAACTACAACTCCCTTCATGCCCTGCTGTAAGCTGATAGGTTTAGGCTGTCCGGGCATGCTGGGAGTTATAGTTTTGCAACAGCTGGAGGGCCACAGGTTGGGTATCCCTGCTTTAGAGGGTAGAGTCCTGACTAAGTTTTCACCTCCAGCAGAAATGGAGATCATCCCAAAACTGTAGTTATGCCCCTGCTTGATTCAGTATGGAGATGAACGATAGCATTAGAGTTTGTTCCTCCTCATACTGTGGAGGAGACGGCTTGCTGCATGTAATAGTGCGACGGGCAGCCCCCAGGGCCATCGGTTCTCTGAGTGTAGGAATGCCACTTTGGTGGTACAGTTGGTGGTGCAAACCAATACAATAGCAAACAGGCTAGCAATAGGAATGTAGGAGTGGTAGTGTCCCTCTGGGCCACTTCAATAGCAGAAGTCTCTTCCGTTGACGAGCAGGCACTTGCCAGGAAGAGGGCTTTCTTTCCGACAATTGTTTGTCTGATTGCATAGTGGAATACACTCCTTAAAGGGGTTACTCAAGGCTGGAAATGCCCCTTATACGCCTGGGCCCCTCCCACTGATTCTATTTACCTGGCTCCCCGCGCCGTTCCTGTTCCCCGCACTGCCGCTGCTGCTTCTTCCCATATGCGGATGAAAAAATCTGGTGTCGGGGGTGAGGCTAGGGAGGCTCGTCCCCATCACTGCCTCCCCCCGACACAGTATGTTTTCATCCACGCACGGGAAGAAGCAGCTGCGTCAGTGTGGGGACCAGGAGCGACGCGGTGAGCCAGATAAGTAGAATCAGTGGGAGGGGCCCGGGTGTATGGGAGGGCATTTCCAGTCTCTGATAACACTTTTAATCACATTCTTTATGCTGATATAATTATGGCAAAACCAAATTTCTATAACATTTTTATGTTGTATTACCTTTGCATAATAAAGGAACAAAAAAAAAAATTTGTATTTTATGTTGCCATATTTTAAGAACCAGTTGAGGCAGCTGTGTGATGGATTGTTTCTTGCAGGGCAGGCTACAGTTTACATTGATATCATGATGGCGTACACCTGTCTTTTTGATCTCTTGATTTTTTTAAATTTTTTCAGTAGTTTACTGTGTTTGTTAAATAATATAAAAACATTATTCTGCTCATTAATATTACAAAAATACTAAATTTATATTGTTTATGTTTTATTAATTTTACACTATAAAATCTTTTTTTAAATCCTATTTTGTGTTGGGATCTTCTAAGAAACATACATTTTTTATGTTTTACATTGACCAAGCTCTATGAGTGCTTGATTTTTATTGGACCAGTTGTAGTTTTTATTACTGCCATTTTGAGGCACATCTAACAATTTTGATAATTTTTTTTATTCCTTTTTTTTTTGGAAGCAGGATAGCCAAGTAAAAATAGCATTTCTAAAAATTGTGTTATAGGATTCACCATGCAGGGTAAATAATATAATTACAACAATACCACATTTATATAGTTTTTTATGTTTTACTATTTTTGCATCATAAAATAAATTTTTTTAAATTAAAAATCATTTGTATATTGCATTGCCATATTCTGACACATAACATTTATTTTTCCATCGAGACAGTTTGTTTTTTGCAGGACAAGATGTAGTTTTTATTAGTACCATTTAGTGTGGCTTTTTGATAGCTTTTTATACCATTTTTTGGGATGATAAATGTGATCATTTAATAGATCGCATTGTTACAGACTGGTGATACCAATTATGCACATGTCAAAATTCCCCCCCACCTTGGTGAATTCCTTGAAGGGTGCGGTTTGCAAAATGGGGACGTTTTGGTGGTTTCCCTATGTTTTGGCACCTCTAGGCCTCTGCAAGCTTGAAATGGTGTGTGAAAAACACAGAGGCTCCAAAATCCACTAAGTGCTCCTTCATTTCGGAAACCAGTACCAGTGGACCCTAGGAACACCATATGTATGGACATATGTAAAATGTTAATTATTAACTATTTTGTAAGGTATAACTGTCTTGAGAGCCATTTTGGAAAATTGCAATTTTTGTAAATTGCTTGTTAAAGAGGACCTTTCACTGGTCCTGACATAACAATATTAGTACCTGGCAGTGTAGGGCATGATCAGTAGATGTCCCTGCTCTAATAAAAAAAAAATCAAATCAGCTGCTCTGTTCTCTTTTGCCGGCCTGTATGCTAATTAGTAGCATCGGTACAGGGAGGAGTAGACGGCCGTGTTTCTCAAGGGCCATCTCAAGGTGAGCTGTTTTTTCTCTCTGGCTGTGACACTCTCCTCAGCTCACAGCCATTTGCAAAAATAGCAAATAGAAACAAAATATATCGCCCAAAATGTACAACTCGAATAAAGTACAAATCTCCTGATTCATCAAGATGGTGTCTGCTGTGCCTGTCTTGATGGGGCCTTCATTGCCGGAGGATCCAGGTCATTTATGTCATAACTGATATGGCTCCATCGTCAGTCCATTCATCGGCATTAAATCTACGTCAGCTTGGATCTGCTGTAGATTTCAGCCTTTATTAACACCAGTTTCTGGCGTAAATAATGATGAATGTGCAGGGCTCATACTCCACTCTCGCCAAGCCCTCTTTTCGCAAAATTGGCAAGGGCAGCATAAAATGCCACAACTAGAAAAGTCACAATGGCAGTGAAAAGTCACAAATCTGTGGATTTGAGACTTTTCTACTCCAATAACAGGTGTAGGAGGAATCATTAATTTCCCCCATAGTGTCACAATTGTCACAAAGCCCTTAAGGCCAAAACTGATTGTGTCTCACTTCAGCAAATAGCATTTATTATGCAGAGGAAGTAAATACAAGGCACTTACTAATGTATCGTGATTGTACATATTGCTTCCTTTGCTGGCTGGATTCATTTTTTCATCACATTAGACACTGATTGTTTCCATGGTTACGACCACCCTGCAATCCAGCAGTGGTGGTTATGATTGCACACTATAGGAAAAAGCACTAGCCTATGTGAGCTACCATGGTCCCGGCCACCAGAGAGGCCGGCGCTTTTTTCTATAGCGTGCAAGCACGAGCACCAGAGCTGGGTTGAATGGTGGTAGTAATCATGAAAATGAGCATTACATATTGTGATGTAAAAATGAATCCAGCCAGCAAAGGAAGCAATACGGATAATAATACATTAGTATGTGCCTTCTATTTCCTCTACATGCTATTTGCTGAAGCGAGACAACCCCTTTAATGGGTAAAATACAAAAATGATTATCCACCAATGATGAGACCACCCCCTGAAAGGGAATATCCCACAAAAATAATTGAACACATCCACAGGATAGGTTATAAATATCGGATTGCAGCAGGTCCCACCATTGGAACTCCCTTGTGAACCAGAGAACAACAGGCCTTCTCTATGAATGCGTATGTTAGTTCACCGGTCCATCCATTTCTATGGGGCTGATGTAGACCGTGATCCGTTTCATTGAATTGAATGGAATGGTGGACCATCTTCACAGATGGGATTCTGGGACCCCTCGCTTTCAGTATTGCAGGGATTCCCAGAGGCAACAGTTTTTAAAAGTACATGCAATAAAAGGAGTTAACGCCATGGTGTCACTTCATTTTATTTATTTTACGCACTTATATAGCGATGACATATTCCGCAGAGCTTTACAGGCATTAGCATCATGCTGTCCCCAATGGGGCTCACAATCTAAGTTCCCTATCAGTATGTCTTTGGTGTTGTGGGAGTACCCGGAGGAAACCAGTGCTTGAAGAACAATCAGTCCTATCAGCTATGGACCCTGCACAGCGAGTATCATGTGCTGAACAGTAAATGCATCATCTCAATGTACTTGTTAAGAGGCTGGTACTTGAGGCGGTAATGAGGTGTGCGGAGGTGCTACATAACCTTCCCAGTAATTAACCAGCAGAGCATTGCATTATGGACAGAGCACACCGTACATTAATACCTGGGATTGTCCTCGCTCGCTATCAAGATTGCAGGATGCTGCCTCAGGAACATAACTCTACAAATGTTTGTCTTGATGTGTTCATAAATCTGATTAGTCAATTAGAAAGATGATATTAGCAATTCCCTGCGTGACAAATTAAAATCATTACATTTATAATCACGCGGGCAGAATGGAATTATTATTGTGGAATCCATTATGCAAACAGGAAATATAGATCTCACCAATTATACTGAAATATCCATGTCAAAGAACGTGTGCTAAAATAACAGACAGTCATGGAATCGAAAGGTGTTGAAAGTTAACATTTTTCCATACATTGTCAAAGGAGAGCAACACAATTTGCACATGAAAAAGGGGAGGATGAGATTTATTTATGAATCAATTTGGCTCTCCTCACTAGATATGCTAGGTACACCTAATGGCTGCCATATTATAACTTTATAAGCTAAAAATAATGCGTAGTAAATTTAATGCATTTTACGACTTCTTGGAGCCAAGGGTTTCGACTTGGGATGCACAATGTGCTCCATTTTATTGGTGTCCTCATATAAATAAGGACATTTCTCTTGCTCCAAATGTAATGATGTTCCCTTGCTCAGTGGTTAGTACTGGAGCCTTGCCGCACTGGGGTCTTTGGTTGGAATCCGGCCAAGGACAACATCTGCATGGAGTTTGTATGTTCCCCCTGTGTTTGTGTGGGTTTCCTCCAGGTACTCCGGTTTCCTCCCACACTCCAAAGATATACTGATAGGGACCTTAGATTGTGAGCCCTCATTGGGGACAGAGTGATGCCAATGTCTGTAAAGTGCTGTGGATTAAAGTAGCGTTATATAAGTGCATAAAATAATAATAATAAAGTCTTCAATCAGCCATAAAATTAAAACCCTGCCCTAGGTCTTCTACTACTTTTCTATTGAAGCTAGCATTTGTTCTTTAAAAGAGTTTTCCAGGAGTAAAATGTCCTCATGATAAGTCATCAGTATCTGATTAGAGAAGGTCTGTGTCCCAGCATCCCTGCCAGCCAGCTGTTCGAAGAGGCCACAGTGCTCCAGTGGGTGCTGTGGCCTCTTCCTTAGACCAGTGATGTCACAGTCTGTGCCGCTTCAGATCGCTGTGACTGCGCTGTCTTTGGACAGCTGTGGTCACAGGGAGAACTCCCAGTCAGCAGGCGTGGTCAGGCTGTGATAGATCCTTGCAGCATACTGCTATAAGAATCTATGACAGTGTTAAATGTAAAAGCCGGCAGGGAGTGCTTTTTCTTTAAGTAAGAGCGCCACCTGCTGGCTGTAGACTCTGAATGAACCCTTTACTGCCCTAACTGTGGCAGGAACGGATTAAAAATAGATAAATAAAAAGTAAAAAATAAAGAAATAATTGACAATAGTATAAAAGACTACATACACACCCATACAAATTCCCCTCCCCTTTTTGTTCTTAAAAAAATATATTATTATATTTATTCCAAATAAATGTAACGCAGCACTCCTTAGATAAAAAGTGAAAAAATACTAAATGTATTCAACACATGTTGATACAGGCAATGTTTCAGCTCTCTCACAGAGCCATTATCAAGCCAAGTGATAATGGCTCTGTGAGAGAGCTGAAACGTTGCCTGTATCAACATGTGTTGAATAAATTTTGTATTTTTTCACTTTTTATCTAAGGAGTGCTGCGTTACATTTATTTGGATTGTGTTTGGACCCCAGGACCCAGGGGAAAACGCTGGCACCTGAATCATTTGCATCACTTGAAGTGAGGAGTGCTGCCCTGCCATCTTTTGGATATTATTATATTTATATATATTTTTTTTAATTTATTTATTTTTATTAGTTTTAGCAATAGTATAGTGGAATTTGAGTGTAAAATATGCAAACATACACATTTTTTATTTTAAAAATCTAGGTATCCATTTTAGCTATACTTTTTATAGCAGGGTTTTTTTCTGCATAAAATATACAAACACAAATATTTTTTCAAAAAAAACCTTTACATTTCATAATAATAGTAGCCGGATCAAATATAAAGCACCAACGGAAGCCACTCCAATTTAGTCTGTAAATCAAAACCAATATGGATACTCCAATATTGCATCTTATCCCTAAAGCCCAGTGTCGGACTGGGATGCCTAGGACGGCCCACACAGAGGCAGACAGCAACAAGACGCTACAAAATTATTGATTATGGGCGTCCCTGCAACAACTTCAAAAGGTGGGTTTCAGGGAAGAGACGATACTGGTCGGCCTGCCTCTATTCTTAGAGGCCATCTTAACCTTCCAATGCGTCTATAATAATAAACTGGATAGTCTACCCAGTTTTTTATATTGATGTAGGTTTTTGAGATGCTCTGCTGGTGGACTTGTAGCCCACCTTTCTCAAGGGCGCACCAGGGATTTCCCTGTTCCCCTGTGGGCTAGTCCGAGCCTGCTAAAGCCTATAGATCACAGATTCTGTCCGTGCCTCTGCACAGCAAAAAAATAGAACATGTTCTATTTTTTTGTGGTGCAGACGGATCACGGACCCATTCAGGTTGAATGGATCTCGATCCATCCCGGCCACCGCACGGACGTTGCCTGTGCATTGGGGACAGCAAATTGCGGTCCCCAATGCACGGAACGGCCGCACAACAGCCGTGTGCATGAGGCCTAACTTATAGTTACTACAACCTAATAGTTAGAAATATAGGCAGTAATAAAATGGTGTAACTACACATAACTACATACCGAGTAATGAGTGAAGATGGCGCATCCCCTCAACCTTTCTTTGCCAGCTAAATACCTTGTTATTGTTATCCGCTACATCTCTTTTGGAATTTTTCTTTTTTCTTTTTGTGACATTATTTCCTTTCCCCATGCTCCAAAATTATTAATCATCTCTTTTTTGAATTTCTGTATACCATCTACTGTCACATCTCTCTGCTTGAACGTCTCCATCTGGGCCCATTAACTATAATTGGGACCGGTGGAGATCCAGCCGCAACCTGGCAAATATGCTGAGAATCGTCCGCATGAGGCGGCATTTTTCCATTTGATAATAGCTTCTCCATTGCTTATCTTTTCCTTCTATCATTTTATTTGGCAAATTTGAAATGACCTTCACCTGATTTAATGGCAGGTTTCTATGGAATACATTTCCAACAAGATGACGGCTTCCAACCTGGCCTGTGTATTTGGAGTGAATTTAGTGTGGCCACAGGAGGGTGCACCTTCAATCAATGCTCTGGTTCCCGTGAACATGTTTACAGAACTGATGATTGAATTCTATCCAAAAATCTTCAATTCCAGAACAGTCCCTGGAGAGACTCTACCCTGAACTGCACCTTTAAGAAAGTTAACAGAATTTTTCAAGCGCACAAGACAGATTAACTTTTATTTGTCTTAAAATTACAAAAAAAGACACTCAAAAGGTCACCAAATGAATGTTTATGTCTGATATTCTGTTACAAATTATTTTATTATTTTATTTAAAGGAAATATATATATAGTCATTTTTACAGAATATCCTATTGAGATTGCACAGCTGTCAATAAGGAGAGTACTGCTTCTACAACCAGTTACAGTTTCATTTAAATTTTCAAGCACAGGTCAAACTATTCAGGAAGTGATCAGATTGGTTGCACTGTCTGCACTAGGTGTTATACATCAGGCTCATTGACTATGAATGAGGCAGTTCACATTTTTGTGAAATAATTTTGAATCTATTTTTTAAATTGTACAAAGTATTTGAAGCTATTAATACGGTGCGTCACTGAATAAAACGTTTTTTCTTACAATTAAATCTGTGATGATTACTACAGTGACATCTGCATGCTAAAAGTGGTAGTGCACAAAAAATAAAAACTACAATAAATGTAGAATTCACTTTATTAGTTTTATGTTTTATTATGTAAGAAAACTTTTTTATCAGAAAGCCCTTTACTCATGATAGTTCTAGACCAAAAATTAATTTGACAGACCATTATCTTTTCTGACGCCACTTATTTAAAGAGGACCTGTAACCTATGCTCACTTGTCTGTTTTACCAACTGTAATAATTCTGGAGCATCTTTTCTTAAGACTTTATGTTGTGCCATTCCTTTATTATTCCTGCTAGAAGTTATGAATGAATTACTAGCAGGTTGCAGTGAAGGTCCAGATGGGTGTTACCAGTTGGAGGGGTGTCCCTGCACAGTTTGACACTGTGAAAGCACTTATTGGATAGTGTCAGACTGTGCAAGGACACACCCCCAACTGGGAATACCCATCCGAACCTTCATAGAAAGCCGTTAGCAATTTATTCATAACTTCTACTAGGAATAATAAAGGAATGGCACAAAACAGAGTCATAAGAATAGATGCTCCAGAATTGCTATTACATGGGGAATACAAGTTGTTACTAAAACGGACATGTCCAGTGAGGGGATAGGTCCTCTTTTAAAGGGTTTCTACCACTTCGTTTCACATATTTAGCTGTCAGACACTAGCGATCCGCTAGTGTCTGCTCTAACAAACCATCCTAATATAATAGGTTTTGGGGCAGCCGTTTCGCTAAAAAAAGAACTTATATCGATATGCTAATGAGCCTCTAGGTGCTATGGGGGCATCATTAGCACCTAGAGGCTCGGTCTACCTTCACAAACTGCCGCCGCCCAGCGCGTCCCTCCAGCCCGCCCATCTCCTCCGGAATGCGATCCTCCCTGTGAGTGTATGTATTCGGCGCATGCGCAGTGAATGTCTGACCGCTTCCCTGCTTAGACATCTCCACTGCGCCTGCGCCGATGACGTCATAGTGCTCCGAGGAACAGGCGCAGTGGAGATGTCTGTGCAGGGAAGCGGTCAGACATTTACTGCGCATGCGCCGAATACATACGCTCACAGGGAGGATCGCATTCCGGAGGAGATGGGCGGGCTGGAGGGACACGCTGGGCGGCGGCATTTTGTGAAGGTAGACCGAGCCCCTAGGTGCTAATGACGCCCCCATAGCACCTAGAGGCTCATTAGCATATCGATATAAGTTCTTTTTTTTAGCGAAACGGCTGCCCCAAAACCTATTATATTAGGATGATTTGTTAGAGCAGACACTAGCGGATCGCTAGTGTCTGACAGCTAAATATGTGAAACGAAGTGGTAGAAACCCTTTAAAGGGCTTCTGATCTTTTTTTTCTGCAGCTTTCTAATCTACTTTGTGCTTCAATTCATCTCCTTTTTAATTATCTCATGCTTGTTGTCAGTGGATGGAAACATTCTTGTTTACAATCAGAAGCTGAAAAACTTCTCACAACCGAGGCTTTGCTACAGTTTCATCCAGTATAGAGATTCCTGAGCTACCTGTAAATGCTATACTACAGGTGAAATTACAATTTGCAGTAGAGAAACAGATATTTTTAAAGTTAACTACCTCTGCTTCTGGTTAAAATAAAATCCTTTAATCCAGCATCCAGAAATTATGATTTAGCGCTTGTGTCTGACACAAAGCTACAACTGCAGGGTCAGAGTTCTCTGAATAAAATGCTAAATGACTTGGAGGTTCTTTGTATCTTAGGGAGCCCAAAGGTTCCTCTGCCACATAAGACAACAGTATTATAAATGGCACATAGTAAATGAGGGACCTGTTGCAAATTTTACAGCTTCACTTGGGCCCTGATGTGCATTTAGACTCTACAGAGGTGTTTTGGGGGAGCCGCGTATTTGCGACTTTTTAAATGCCATTTTTGACAAACTTTGTAACCAGGGCATTTCTATTCCGCCCTCACCACTTTCTGGAAAGGGTTATGGTGAGGGACTGGGCAGTAGTCAGCCCCATTTTTCTTCATTTGCACCTGTTTTCAGGCACAAATGAAAAAATAAATCTATGGCAGCGTAGCTCTAAGCTGCCAGACATTTAATTCAGGTGCATGGACAGCAGGAGGATGTGCATAAAGGGGTTCTCCAGGAATTAAAAAAAATGAAAATACTTAAATATTATAATAGCCTTTGGCTGTGCGGGCATGCTGGGAGTTGGAGTTTTGCAACAGCTGGAGGCACACTGGTTGGGAAACACTGGTCTAGGGTATAGTAGAAATAAAATAGCCGCTGTCCTATCAGTACACACAAAACCTGTCCTAATCACACAGCAGGACAAGTTACTTCACCACAATGGGCCATAGTGCTGCCTCATCCTCCTCTCTGCACTGCTTGTCAGGAATCATGATCCTGAATACAGGTGAATCTCGGTGGGAGTGGAGATGATGAGGAGACATGAGAGGAGGTGAGGTGTGGCTAATGAGCAGCAGCACTTGTTTACAGTCTCCAATAGCACAGCAACACATTACCACAGTCTGTCCTGTCCCTCCTCTCTGTACTTCATGTCTCCTCAGGAACTCCATTCCTACAGAGATTCAGCTAAAGTTCTTATCATCTGTATTCAGGATCATAATCTCTGCCAAACAGAGTAGAAAAGAGGATGAGGCAGCTCTTTACCTCAATGTTGTAAAGTAACTTGTCCTCATGTGTGATCAGGACAGGTTTTGTGTGAATTAATAGGACAGCGACCATTTTGTTTCCCCTTATGATTGCTCCCCAGACAAAACGAGTCATTATAAATAATGAAAGGTATTTGAGAATATATTTATAATAAAGTAATATTTAAGTATTTTCATTTTCTTAATTCCCGGAGAAGCCCTTTAACTTATTTTGAGGCCTGCACCTTGTCCTAAATTAGTTGCATCCTTCGACAGCGCAGGAGATTTCAAAGACTGGCATAAGGAATCGGTCTTTTGATATATCTTCTTAGAGTCTCTGTGCTCCATACTTTGAAGCTATAGGCACTCTTGGGGTCATTTATCAAACTGTTGTAAATTAGAACTGGCTTAGTTGCCCATGGCAACCAATCCACCTTTCATTTTTGACTGCTCCTTTGGAAAATGAAAGGTGGAATCTGATTGGTTGCTATGGGTAACTAAGGCAGTTCTAATTTACACCAGTTTGATAAATGACCCCATCTATTTATTTACAGTAGTTTATGGTGCCTCTGGGTGGAAATACTCTTCCCTATAAGCATAATTGCGCATGCACACGACCACATGTATTTTGCAGTCCACAAAAAACTGATCGGCAAAACATACGGATGATGTCTGTGTGCATTCCGTAATTTGCAGAACGGAACAGCTGGCCCCTAATAGAACAGTACAGTGATCCCTCAGGATACAATGGCCTCAGGAAACAATATTTTCAACATACAATGGTCTTCTCTGACCCATCATAAGTTGAAACCAGACTCATATCCAACCAATCAAGACCACTTCTCTGGAAAAATGGCTTCAATAGTTGCTGGATAGCAACTATTCCTGACTGTTATATGTAATGACTTGTTTTATCTGTCTTAGTTATCTGCTTATTTTTCTTAAATCTTCATTTTCTCTTATCTTGGATGACATTTTGGGGCTTTGGAACCAATTACTCAAGTTACAATGGTTTCAACATACAATGGTCGTCCTGTAACTTGAGGGACCACTGTACTATCCTTGTCCGTAATGTGGACAATAATAGGACATGTTCTATTTTTTTGCGGATCAGACACATGGACATACGGAAATGCAATGCACATGGAGTAACTTCTTTTATTTTTTCAGACCCATTGAAATGAATGGTTCTGCATATGGTCCACAAAAAAAAAACTGACATGAAAAGAATGTGCATGAGCCCTAAGTGTGCCTTAGCGCTTAAACTTAAGTATAATATATGTTTGTGTAATTGTCTGATAATCCAGAATATTTGATAATCCAGCGCCTTAACCCCTTTGCGACGCATGACGTAATAGTATGTCATAGCAGCAAGTGACTTGCCGCATTTTAACGTACTATTACGTCATGGTGATTGGGCAGGCACTGGAGCGGTGCGCGCCTGATCACTGCAGGGGCCCGGCAGTCCCTGATAGCCGGGCCCCTGCTGTATCCACCGGCATAGCTGTAAAACCAATGCTGGAATATTAACCCCTTCTATGCCGCGGTCAGCGCTGACGGAGGCATAGAAAGTGCATGCGGCGGGTGAGGGAGCCCATCAGTTCCCCGCGCTGCTGTGGTGGGGACCCGATGGGTAATGAGGAAGCCCAATGCCATGCACAGGCTGCCGAAAGCCTTGCACAGCATCGGGACCTGCCTTCTACGGAGGCCGAAGAGATCCAGCCCCAGGCCTGGTCTCTTAGGCAACCTGTTAGTGTATTACTCAGTGTAATACACTAACAGGCAATGCATTACAATACAGATGTATGCATTGTAGAGGGGATCAGACCCTCAAAAGTTGAAGTCCCAGAAGGGGACAGAAATAAAGTTTAGAAAAAAAATTAAGTTTCAAGTAAAAAAAAAGAAAAAAAACGCCCCTTTCCCCTGATTTTATAAAAAAAATAGAAAAAAAAAGGAAAAAACACACATATTAGGTATCACCGTGTCCGCCACGACCAACGCTATAAATATATCACATGATCCACCCCATCTGTTAAACACAATAAAAAATAAGATAAAAACTGTGTCAAAAAAGCCATTTTTGTCACCTTACATCACAAAGGCATATGCCCCCCAAAATAGTACCAATCAAACTGTCACCTCATCCCACAATAAATATGGAGACACTAAAACATAATTTTTTGGGTTTCAAAAATGCTATTATTGTGTAAAACTTAAATAAATAAGAAAAAGTATACATATTAGGTATTGCCACGTCCGTAACGATCGCCTCTATAAACACTCTATGTCACATGACCTAACCCCTACCCCTGTACGCTGTAAAATAAATACATTAAAACTGCCAAAACAACCAATTTTTTGGTCACCTTGCCCCATAAAGTGTAATAATGTACCCAAATATGGTACCAATAAAAAGTCAGCTCTTCCTGCAAAAAAACGATTTTGGCAGAGAAATAAAAAATATATGGCGTTCAGAAAATGGAGACACAAAAACATATTTTTTTTCAAAAATGCTTTATGTAAAACTGAAACAAACAAAAATGTAGACATATTTGATATCCTTGCATTCGTAACAACCTCCTCTATAAAAATAGCACATAATCTACCCTGTCAGATGAATGTTGTAAAAAATAAAAACCTTACCTCACAAAAAAAATGTAATATAGAGCAATTAAAAATCATATGTACCCCAAAATAGTACCAATAAAACTGGCACCTTATCCCCTAGTTTCCAAAATGGGGTCACTTTTTGGGAGTTTCTACTGTAAAGGTGCATCAGGGGGGCTTCTAATCGGACATGGGCTATAAAAACCAGTCCAGCAAAATCTGCCTTCCAAAATCCATATGGCTCTTCTTTTCTTCTGCTCCCTGCCGTGTGCCCTTACATCAGTTTACGACCACATGTGGGGTGTTTCTGTAAACCGCAGAATCAGGGTAATAAATATTGAGTTTTGTTTGGCTGTTTACCCTTGATGTGTTAAAGAAAAAAATGGATTAAATGGAAAATCTGACCAAAAATTTTCCTTTAATTCTTGCGAACACCTAAAGGGTTAACAAAATTTGTAAAATCAGTTTTGAGTAACTTGAGGGGTGTAGTCTCTACAATGGGGTCATTTATGGGGGGCTTCCATTGTGTAAGCCCACAAAGGGACTTCAGACCTGAACTGGTCCTTAAAAAGTGGGTTTTGTAAATTTTCTTAAAAATTTTAAGAATTGCCTTCTAACGTCCTAAAAAAAATAAAATGACATTTACAAAATGATGCCAACATAAAGTAGACATATTGGAAATGTTAAGTAATAAATATTTTATGAGGTATCACTTTCTATTCTAAAAGCAGAGAAATTGAAATTTTGAAAATTGCAAGTTTTTCAAAATTTTTGCTAAATTTGGGATGTTTTTCATAAATAAAGGTGAAATATATTGACTCAAATTTATGACTATCATGAAGTACAATGTGTCACAAGAAAACAATCTCAGAATGGTTTGGATAAGTAAAAGTGTTCCAAAGTTATTACCACATAAAGTGACACATGTCAGATTTGCAAAAAATGGCCTGGGCAGGAGGACGAAAACTGGCCTGGGGTAGAAGGGGTTAATGTCCAATTGAAGGTATTTTAATGTATTTGTTATTAATATTAATACAGTACATTTATTTGTAGCTTTTGTAATGGTCGGACTTTTTCATTCCTAACTGCTATACACTATTGGTCCAGTAGGTGTCAGTAGAAACTCAAAGCGAAGCATAAAACCCATATGACATTTCGTAAAGTCGCTGTGAATGACATGATTTTTATTACAGAGAGAGGATGCATACGGCATAGATGGAGCTAAATCTGCGTTCTCCATTTCCTTTTTTGTTGTAGCCAACCCTTTTCATGAAGGATTGTTAAACTTCCGCCTCCCGAGCTCTTGTGATTAATGGTAAACTGCAGAGTTAATGTGTATATCCAGCCAATTCCTGGCAGATCTGTACTCGCTGCACTCTGCAAACAATGGTTTCAATTACTTTCAGCATTATGGTTTATGCAAATTCTGGTCAATAAAGAAAGTTGCTGGAGAAGTGGTAAGCGGAGAATGAGCCATGAGACTTCTCCCTGCCCCATGCTGGCCATTACGGGAGGTCAAACTGCTCTGGTAATTTTTGTCAGCAAATGTTATTTTTTTTTACAAGCTATTAGAACAGGCTTCGTAGAGCTTTGGAGAATCAAAGCAATTTTCTGGTCTTTTAAGTTTTTTTTTAGGTTGAAATACAGCATTGTGTTGCTATCATCCCCTCTCTACTGATTGCATATCCATGGGGGTCTTGGTGGACATAGGTGAGAAGAGAAAATGTTGTTGCCAATAAGGTTATTATAATACAAGCAGCAGGAGAAGAGGAGCTTTGTGTTGAATGGAGATAGAACAATTTAGAATGACAGCAGCAGAAGAGGAGCATGGTTTTTGAGACAGTCAGTGACCTCTCCACTCATGTTAGAGCTGGTTATAATGTGGGTGAGGATACAATTCTCTATAGAAAGTCAATCAGTTCTCATTTTATGGGAGGTAGTAATTACAGTACTGAGGAATGAATAGAGGAGTAAGTGTCCGGCCAATTATTTCAGGCCAAGAACTGGACACCACTGATATATGTGAACAGCACATCCCTCTGCCTCAGCTCATAGATGCCACGATCACATTTAAATGTGGCATCTGAGGGGTTAAATCGGCGTCATTGTGACCAGGTGCCAGCTGTATAATACAGCCGGCACCCGCTGCGTATGGAGTGAACTCAGGGACACACTCTCCCTTGCGCATAATGCCGTACATGTGCGGTACATGCCGTCTTGTGTGCTGATCCCCAGAACTGGACACAATACTCCATGTGTGGACCGACTAGAGATTTATAAAGCAAGAGAACTATATTCTCGTTATGTGCATATACTGTATGTCCCATTTGATGCACCACATCTTATTAAACTACAGACACAGGGTAAGAAAAAAGCCCTGCAGCAGCACAGAGTACTTCAGGAGAGAAGTATGTGGATTTTTTGGGAGCCAGTTTCCACTTATGTCATTAGGTTAACAGGGACAAGGCTGCTGGTGATAGGGACAGTATCATAATGTGGACATCAATGATCCTAGGAAATTGTAATCAGCAGCAGGAAAGGAGTATACTGACCTTAAAGGGAGTCTGTCACCTAATCTGAGCGTTTAAGACCGCTCAGATCAAGTTATAGACTCTTTGACCCTCATTACAATGGTACCTTTCTTTTGTTTGCCCCTCGTCGAGATCATGAAAAAGACACTTTTGAAACGTATGCAAATGAGCTTATGCAAGTGCCCAGGGGCGGTGTTAATGCCGCAAGTGCCCAGGCCCTTTGGCGATGTGCCCAGAAAAACACACCTCTTTCAGCCCTCTGGCCCGCCCTTCTTTCCTCTTATTACCTCCTCCTCTGCCTCTAGCCGGCGGAAGTCACGAGCGGCACCAGAGGACGGCGGGCCAGCAAGTCTCAGCGCAACTGTCTTTAGTTGCGCATGCGCAATATGAAAAGCTGTTCCTCTGCCCATAAAAGGCAGAGCAGTGCACAGGTGTGGGCCAACTGCGCTGAGACTTGCCGGCCCACCGGGCTGAAAGAGGTGTGGTTTTCTGGGCACATCGCCAAGGGGCCTGGGCACTTGGGGCAGTAACACCGCCCCTGGGCACTTGCAGAAGTTCATTTGCATACGTTTAAACAGTGCCTTTTTTATGATCTCGACGAGGGACACAGAAAAGAAAGGTACCATTGTAATGAGGCTCAAAGAGTCTATAATCTGATCTGAGCGGTCTATACGCTCAGATTAGGTGACAGACTCCCTTTAATGCAGACAGTGACCTGTCCACTCACTGGATTGTGTTAGTGAAAACAGGGTCCCTTGTGTCAGAGGCAGTGCTATGATGTGACAAGGATATGGAAACCACAGCAGCACAGTGTATTTTAGGAACATAGAGTGCTGACAATATAGAAGACATTATGTTAGTAGAGACAAGGCTGATAGGGATATGAATAGCATTCTTTATAGTCATCCACATCAATTTTAAAAGGAGGAACGAATTTGCGGACGTTTGAATGGAGCCTAAAAGGCAATATCATGATATTAGGAGTAGACATATTGAACTTGGATAACAGAAAAGGAGAAGGGCCCTCCAGCATCACAGAGTGAGCTGTCCACTCGTGACATTACATCAGTAGGGACAAGGTTTTAGGTGAAAGGGACCATGTCATGGAAATGTTAGCAGTAGGCTTGAGCATATCAAGATTTGTATCATAAATCCAAAGTCAATTCGTTCAAAAACTTTGTAATGCTGTTTCTGTACAGCATTAAAATGTATGAGCTCCGTGTAGAAAAAAATTGTCTCGGCCGAAGTTGCGGGAGACTTTGGTGAATTACTATGGTATTCCTATCTATATATTTAAAAACATTTTAAAATAGGAATCTGAAGTCGGCTTTGGTACTGGCTGGTACCTCGCTAACAAAGCCCACTTAGGATTCCTATTTTAAAATATTTTTAAATATGCAGATAGGAATACAGTATTAATTCATTGAAGTCTCACGCGACTTCAGACGAAAGTAAGTTTGGCTTCAAGGAGCCGATACATTTTAGTGTTGTACGGAAACAGCATTATAAATGAAGTTTTTAAACAAATCAACTTTGGATTTATGATCTGAAGCTGAATTTGCTCAAGCCTAGTTATCAGCACAAGATACGTTTTCAGAGTTTATGTGAGGTAGTGTCTGGTATATGTGATTACAAAGGTGAGGACAGTATTGTTTCTGCCAAATGTGAGGAAAGGAATGGAGACCATAGATTGCAGTGCCTCAGGATAGTTCAGATGATTAATGTTCTGCCCAGCAGGGTCAGAACACGATTCTAGTTCATTCTGCCAGTCTTGGTATTTCTCAAGTGTTTACTGTGGTTATAGCACCATCTAGCAGTGTTAAGTTGTATTACAATTTTTTTTCCTGTTACAAAGACTACTGCATTGTGGGAGTGAAAAGCATCCTGGGAAAGAGAACCCTCCAGTCTCCAGGACACACCAGCAGAGCTGTCCTTTTGCATATCTCCTTTTTAAAAGCCACCCTCCTTGTAAAATTATATCTGGTTAGAGATCTACATTTGTTACAGGGACATATGTTATGCAGAGCTGTTCAGCTAGTTGTAATTGTTACTCAGGGAGTTGTTACTACTGTTAGCTAGACATATAATCTAATGTACAGGCAGCCATTTTACCATGTGCTTCAGTGTTAATGCAAATGTTGTAGTACATGCTATCTATACTTTATACTTATACATGCTATTTATATTCTTGTAGTTTTACCAATCAACAAACCTGTTTTACCAATAAACAAGTTAGACTACAAAGAACAGTCCTCTTATTTGGAAGACAGGAATGGTTTATGCTGAATGTCAGACTAAAAAAGTATATGAAGACAGAACAATGAATGTGCAGATCTATTTGTAGATATCACATATAGTTATTTGGATGCACCCTTTCACAATTAAACTAGTGACTACTCTGTAAACCTAAGTATATAAACAGTATTTACACTCATTGACAACAAAAATAACGCACCACGAAGGAGTTGTTAGAATGAAATAAAACTTTCTATGTGTGAATGTACTGATGATATATGGAAGTGATTACAATATTAGAATGAAAGGAGAAGTTTATTGGGGAAAGCTGTACCCTGTTGGGCCACCTCTAGCCAGGATACAGGATGAGATACAGTTGGACATGGAGGCATACAGGTTCTGTATAGTATCCTGCGACACATTTGCCCACAGATGTTGCAGCTGGGCCTGTAGATCCTGCACACTCGTAGGTTGCTAAAGCTGGCATCCCAACTGGTCCCATAAATGCTCGATTGGTGATACAACTGGTGTTGCAGTCTGGTGGAGACATTACTGGGAAACCCTTGCTGTGTGTGGGTGAACATTATCCTGCTGAAAAATGCCAGTTGGAAGCTGTGCCATGACAGGCAACACATGGCCGCAAGATGTCCTGCATATATCGCTGAGCTGTTAGTGTCCCATGTATCACAACTAGGGGTGACCAAAATAAAATGGCTCCCCAGATCATCACATCAGCAGTTGGAGCAGTGTGTCGTTCCACAACAAATGCACAATTGAAGCACTCACCATGAAGCCTCCATACTTGAACCCAACCACTGTCAGATCCCAAGAAGATCCTGAATTCATTGCTAAAGACAATGCGGTTCCAGTCCAGAGCAGTCCAGGCTTCTTGTTCACGGTGCCACTGCATACAAAGGTGATGGTGGCTGGCTGGGAATGGCAGGAAACATAATAGCCACTGTGGCACCAATATTTTTTTCTGCTAAGCACCTGAAAATGGTCCGGACAGAGACAGGGGTGTGTAATGAAGGTGCCACCTGTATGAACTGCTTATGCTTGTTGGGGGATAAAACAATCCTCTCTACTGGTGGTCCATCTGGAGCCTGTTTGCCGCGTGTACGTGTCGTCACCAGATCATTGCTCCCAATACATCTTAACAGCTAGTTTAGGACGACCTAGATGGCGGGCAGTTCATTGAAACAACATCCTGCTTTGCTAAAGTCCAATGATATTTCCCTGTCAAACTCGGTCAACTGGGCAAAATATTTTTAAACGCATCACAGGGACATATCTAGCAGTCCACGATCTCTCACCAAGAGGTAAAGTACCCAAAAGTAACCTCTGAGAGCATTTTATAGGGCAGTGGATGAAGCACTTTCACACCCTCTAATGGCAAGACCCAGTGTTTAATCAGAAGACACCCGTAATTATTTACATAGCTGTCTGAGACATAACTGCATGTCAAATTTTGCATCAATCAAACATTTCTGGGTGTGTTTTGTTTTTTTGTTATTCTGTGTATATTGCAAATAGAGATGAGCGAATCGAAGTTGACATAGTGGAATTCGATCAGAATTTCACGAAAAATGTGATTCGCACCAAATCCAAATTTCCTCATGCTTCATGGTAACGAATCAAATTTTTTCCTAAAATGGCTGCTGCACATGTTAGGACATGGAGCAAAGAACTCTTGGAATGAGGGATCACCCACAATGCCATGCATGCAGCCAATCAGCAGCCAGCCTGCCCTGTGATGTCACAGCCCTTTAAAAAGCCTCAGCCATCTTGGATTCAGCCATTTTCCAGTGTACTTAGTGAAGGGAGAGACGTTAGCAGGCTCTAGAGACAGTGCTAGGAAAGACGTGAAAACTTTTATTTTGCTGAATAGAAGTTCAGGGAAAGAGCATTAGAAGCATAGGGAAAGGATAGGGAGGAATTATTCCACAGTATTGAAGCAGAACAGGGTTCAATAGGGGAATGTACAGCCTGGGTAATAGCAACAATCCTATTACACCTTGCTGCACTGACTGCGAATCCAAATTGCCATTATACTGCTGCTCATTTCAGGTTTGCAAAAGATAATACTGTACCTCTGTAATTGCAGCAAACCGTTCTTTTTATTGGTGTGCAAGTACTGTGTGATACAACCATTAACAGAATGTATTACTAGGAAATATTTCTATGTCTTATTAGCCCTTGTGCCGTGCAGTTATATTTTCTAACGCCTTTTTTGTCGTGTATTAGTGAGAAAAAAAGGGCTTATTAGCCGTTGTATGGTGAAGTGAGAAAATTACAGCCCTTTTTGGCATGTATTAGTGGCAGAAAAAAGCATTATTTGCCATTCAGCTGTGCAGTTACATGTTCTAAAGCCTTTTTTGGCGTGTATTAGTGGGAAAAAAAGAGCTTATTAGCCGTTGTGATGTGAAGTGAGAAAATCACAAAATTACAGCCCTTTTTGGCGTGTATTAGTGGTAAAATAAATATATTATTTGCCGTTCAGCTGTGCAGTTATATGTTCTAAAGCCTTTTTGGCGTGTATTAGTGGCAAAAAAAGGGCTTATTAGCCGTTGTGCGGTGAAGTGAAAAAATTGCAGCCCTTTTTGGCGTGTATTAGTGGCAAAAAAATCATATATTTGCCGTTCAGCTGTGCAGTTATATGTTCTAAAGCACTTTTGGCGTGTATTAGTGGGGGACAAAAGGGCTTATTAGCCGTTTTGTGTTTTTTAACCCCTCCAGCCCTATTGTACTATGCATTCTGTATTCAGAATGCTATTATTTTCCCTTATAACCATGTTATAAGGGAAAATAATAATGATCGGGTCCCCATCCCGATCGTCACCTAGCAACCGTGCGTGAAAATTGCACCGCATCCGCACTTGCTTGCGGATGCTTGCGATTTTCACGCAACCCCATTCATTTCTATGGGGCCTGCGTTACGTGAAAAACGCACAAAGAGGAGCATGCTGAGATTTTCACGCAACGCACAAGTGATGCGTGAAAATCACTGCTCATGTGCACAGCTCCATAGAAATGAATGGGTCTGGATTAAGTGCGGGTACAATGCATTCACCTCACGCATTGCGCCCGCGCGGAAATCTCGCCCGTGTGAAAGGGGCCTTAGTGGGAGAAATAAAGGACTTATTAGCCGTTGTGTGATGAAGTGAGAAGATTACAGCCCTTTTTGTCATGTATTAGTGACAAAAAAAGTATTATTTGCCGTTCAGCTGTGCAGTTATATGTTCTAAAGCCTTTTTTGTCATGTATTAGTGGCAAAAAATTTTATTATTTGCAGTTGTGTGGTGAAGTGATAAAATTACAGTTGGTCATCCACTTCATCCCAAGTGACATCAGACACCCCCAGCCAAGAGTTGGCGGGTTCGTCCGACACAACCCTTAGTTGGCATGGCCCGGGAGCAGGCCCTGTGCCCTCACCTGTCCTCAACCTGCCTTTGTCCTTTTCTGTTCCCTCAGCCAGAGAAGTATTATATGCTGTGGGCTCAGCTCCATTGTACAGCGAAGACGAGCTACTAGAGGACAGTCAGCAGCTACTGGCCAGCCAAGATGTGGAGGAGACATCCGCCGGTTCCTCCGCTAGGTGTGCAAGTAGTGATGAGGAGATTGGCGTGGAAGCTGGTTTTGCGAGCATTCAGGCTCCTGGCTCAGAGACCGTTGAGGAGGACATCAGTGATGTGCAGACATTACTTGATGATGATGTAGCCGATCGCAATTGGGAGCCGGGTGATGAATGAACTTCCTTATCATCGGGAGAAGAGGGTGGCAGTTTGCGCATGAGGCAGCGGTGGAGCCAGCAAGTCGGTAGCCTGGCCGGGAGTCAGCAGGCTGGCAGCAGTGGAAGGTCGGGAGCCAAACGCTTCGCAGGAGCCTACCTGCCCGGAAAGTAGTGGTGCAGGGTTTCACGGAGGCAGCGGTGGTAGCAGTCAGTCAGTGTGTAGTGTTGGGGGTAAAATCACCTACTTGGCGGTGTGGTAATTTTTTGTTAAGCCGGCAGTGGAGGTGTATATATAGCAACATAGTATTAGCTTGCTAATTATAGCTTGCTGCTTTTCCAAGGCTGCTATTCCAAGTGCTGATTTATAAGTGCATTGGAGATATTCAGGAGACTAACTTAGTCTAACTCAGAGTTTTTCCACTGTAGCAGAACTTCAGTGGTGTTTCTGGTGGATACTCAGACACTGTGTTTCAAAAGAGGTAAGGAATTTGTTAGACAGGGTATCACTATTCTCTAATTGCAAATGAGCATAGGCGAGTAAAGTGTTAATTTGCTGTTGGGGGAGGAGCCTTTGTGGGAGTGTGTGTATATATAGCAACATAGTATTAGCTTGCTAATTATAGCAGGCTGCTATTCCAAGTGCTGATTTATAAGTGCATTGGAGATATTCAGGAGGTAATCTGGAGGTGGATACAATCTAAACAAGTAAGATTTGTTTGTTTAAAATCTTTCCCCTCTTTACAGTGGCAGACCTGGTTCTGTGCAGGAATTGTTGTGCTTTTATTTCAGGTTCCACTCTTCAAAGGTTTGGATACTGTCTGATCTGTAGACAGCTCTCCATAATGCAGCAGGAAATTACTTTTTTGAAATATGAGATTTGTAAATTAACCATTAAACAAACTCAGCCTGAGAACATTGCAATGCCACTGCCACAGAGGCCCCCTACAAATGGAAGATGGGTTACTGTAGGTTCTGGTAGACTGAGAGTTGTGGATAGAAGACATGTCCCACAGTCTGTGGCTCTCCATAATTCATTTGCAGCACTTTCAGAGTGCAAGAGCAACATGGAGGATGGCTCAAGCACAGTGGGTGAGAAACAATCATCTCCCATGCCTAAAGTATGCAAGACTGCAGCCAAAGACAAAAAGGAGAAGGTGAGGATTGATAGTAAGCAGCTGTTGGTGGGCGATTCCATCATAAGAGGTGTGAAGTTTGAGGAGAATGGTGTTGTGAGATGTCTCCCTGGTGCTACTGCTAGCAGGGATAGACGACGGATCCTTAATATTCTTAGGCAAGCAAAGCAGGAACGGGAGGTGGATGTTATTGTCCATCTTGGGACAAACGATCTGGCTTGCAATGAGGTTTCAAAGGTGAAAAAAGCTTTTCACACACTTGGAAAGGATATACGGGAGGTTACATCAACTGTTTCATTCTCTGCATTTTTGCCTGTGCATAACCTTCAGCATGACAGGAAGATGCGCATTAAGGAATTCAATGTATGGCTTGGTGAATGGTGTGTGAACCAAGGGTTTGGCTTTGTGTCTCATGTTAGCTCTTGTTGGAATGGAAAAGAACTGTACAAGAAAGATGGTTTGCATCTTTCTCTCAAGGGAACGAATGTCCTCGGTGAACAGTTCCAAGTATTTGCTAAGGAGCATTTAAACTAGGAAAGGGGGGCAAAAAAGTGATAATTCAGCAGTCCAACTGCCCCCCGGAACAATGCCAGAAGATGCCAGTAGCACAAAGGTTAAGAAATGACAAGCTCAGATTCTTGTCTACAAATGCTCGCAGTTTAGGGAATAAGATCAATGAACTTGAGGCTATAATGGCATCTGAGAATATAGATGTAGTGGCTGTTACTGAGACGTGGTTCAATGGGAGTAATGACTGGGATATAACAATACCAGGGTTCTCTCTATACAGGAAAGACAGAGAAGGCAAGAAGGGGGAGGTGTGGCCCTGTATGTGAAGGATAGCATAAAATCTAATTTGATACAAGTTAGCGAGAACAATTTAGAGTCAGTTTGGGTTACCTTGCAGCTTGATAATCATAAGGTAACTCATGTAGGTGTGATATATAGACCACCTAGCCAAGTCAAAGAATTAGATGATCTACTAGTTGAAGAAATAGCTAAAATGACCTTGAAGGGGGAAGTTATCATTATGGGAGACTTCAATCTTCCTGATGTAAACTGGAAAACCAAAATAGCTAGTTCTGCCAGGAGTACAGATATTCTAAATTCCCTACTGGGATTATCTCTACAGCAAGTAGTTGAGGAGCCAACCTGGATGGAGGCCATTTTATATTTAGTATTCACAAATGGGAATTTGGTATCTGATATTACTGTAGGGGAAAGCTTGGGATCTAGTGATCACCAGTCAGTGTGGTTTACTATAAGTACAGTGACTGAGTCACACCACACAAAAACAAAAGTTTTAGATTTTAGAAAAACTGACTTTTCTAAAATTAGATTAGTGGTATACAAGTCCCTATCAGATTGGAACAGTTTCATTGGAGTCCAGGAGAAATGGGATTACTTAAAAGTAGCACTATTGAAGGCAACAGAAAATTGCATTAGGCTTGTCAGTAAAAGCAAAAAGAGGAAGAGACCACTGTGGTACTCAGCAGAAGTGGCCAAAATCATTAAAAACAAAAAAAAAGCATTTAGGAATTATAAAAAAAAAAAACGATGATGACAGGCAAATTTATAAGATTAGTCAGAGAGAGGTCAAACAAGTTATAAGAGCTTCTAAAGCACAGGCAGAAGAGAAATTAGCTCAGTCAGGGAAAAAAGGCGATAAGGCATTCTTCAGATACATAAATGAAAAAAGGAAATTAAAACAAGGAATTACCAAATTAAAAACAAAAGAAGGAAGGTATATGGAAGAAGATAAAGAACTAGCTGACTGCCTCAATGAATACTTCTGTTCAGTTTTTACAAAGGAAAATGAAGGAAAAGGACCTCAGTTAGGAAAGAAGACTAATGAATCTTTTGATGCATGTGTCTTTACAGAGGGAGAGGTTCTAAGTCAGCTGTCTAAAATGAATACAAATAAGTCACAGGGGCCTGATGGGATACACCCAAAGCTATTAAAAGAGCTCAGCAGTGAACTAGCAAAACCATTAACAGATTTATTTAACCAATCACTGCCAACAGGAGTCGTCCCATAAGATTGGAAATTAGCAAATGTTGTGCCCATTCACAAGAAAGGTAGTAGGGAGGAATCGGGCAACTATAGGCCAGTAAGCCTGACATCAATAGTGGGGAAATGAATGGAAACCATACTTAAGGAGAGGATTGTGGAACATCTAAAATCCCATGGATTGAAAGATGAAAAACAGCATGGGTTTACTTCAGGGAGATCATGTCAAACTAATCTTATTGATTTTTTTGATTGGGTGATTAAAATAATAGATGGAGGAGGTGCAGTACACATCGCTTATCTAGACTTTAGTAAGGCTTTTGATACTGTCCCACATAGAAGTGTTATCAATAAATTGCAGTCTTTGGGCTTGGACTCCCATATTGTTGAATGGATTAGGCAGTGGCTGAGGGACAGACAACAGAGGGTTGTAGTCAATGGAGTATATTCAGACCATGGTATTGTTACCAGTGGGGTACCTCAGGGATCTGTTCTGGGACCCATATTGTTTAATATCTTTATCAGGGAAATTGCAGAAGGCCTCGGTGGTAAGGTGTGTCTTTTTGCTGATGACACAAAGATTTGTAACAGGGTTGATGTTCCTGGAGGGATACACCAAATGGAAAAGGATTTAGGAAAACTAGAGGAATAGTCAAAAATCTGGCAACTAAAATTTTATGTTGATAAGTGCAAGATAATGCACCTAGGGGGTAAAAACCCAAGAGCAGAATATAAAATCAGTAATACAGTCCTAACCTCAGTATCTGAGGAAAGGGATTTAGGGGTCATTATTTCAGAAGACTTAAAGTTAGGCAGACAATTTCATAGAGCAGCAGGAAATGCTAGCAGAATGCTTGGGTGTATAGGGAGAGGAATTACCAGTAGAAAGAGGGAGGTGCTCATGCCGCTCTACAGAGCACTAGTGAGACCTCATTTGGAGTATTGTGCTCAGTACTGGAGACCATATCTCCAGAAGGATATTGATACTTTGGAGAGAGTTCAGAGAAGAGCTACTAAACTGGTACATGTATTGCAGGATAAAACTTACCAGGAAAGATTAAAGGACCTTAACATGTATGGCTTGGAAGAAAGACGAGACAGAGGGGATATGATAGAAACTTTTAAATACATAAAGGGAATCAACAAGGTAAAAGAGGAGAGAATATTTAAAAGAAGAAAAACTGCTACAAGAGGACATAGTTTTAAATTATAGGGGCAAAGGTTTAAAAGTAATATCAGGAAGTATTACTTTACTGAGAGAGTAGTGGATGCATGGAATAGCCTTCCTGCAGAAGTGGTAGCTGCAAATACAGTGAAGGAGTTTAAGCATGCATGGGATAGGCATAAGGCCTTCATATAAGATAGGGCCAGGGGCTATCCATAGTATTCAGTATATTGGGCAGACTAGATGGGCCAAATGGTTCTTATCTGCCGACACATTCTATGTAACATGGCCATTTGCCGAATCTGTGGGCAGAAGGTAAAGCATGGCCAGGGTGCAAATGTTGGCACCACGGCCCTGCGTCAACATATACAGCGTCACCATAAAGTGGCCTGAGAGAACCGGTGCTCCAATGTGATGGTCCAGCCTGCCACAGCAACCGCTGCATCACCCAGTGGCACGCCCCCGATTTCAGGCAGTTAAGGCTCCACCACCGCCAAAGGAAGCTGTCTGTCCTTCCCATCATCTGCTGGTCCTGATGCTCCTGCTCCTACTCCTCGTCAGTCATTCCATCCGCTATCGATCACCAAAGCGATTGCCAAGAGACAACAGTATGCATGGACTCATCCAACGGCACAGAAGCTGAATGTGCTCCTGGCCAAGTAGCTGGTGCTGCAGTCCCTCCCTTTCCAAGTGGTGGACTCTGCAACTCGGCTTTTGCCGAGCCAAGGTGGGGAGTCCCAAGCCGTTATTTCTTTGCCAAAAAGGCAGTACCAGCCCTGGACAAATATGTAGAACAGAAGGTGGGCCAGTCCTTGAGCCTGTCAGTGTCTGCCAAAGTGCACGGCAGCGCCGACGTTTAGAGCTGTAACTACGGTCAAGGACAATATATGTCCTTTACAGCCCACTGGGTAAACGTGGTTCCTGCCCAGCCAAACCAGCAACTTGGCCAGGTGACGCCGCTTCCGCCTCCACGTTCTCACGCCGTTGGTCCTACGACAATGTCAGCCTCTGCCTCCTCATCCTCCACCGTTTCCTCAGCCTCCACTGCAGAGACAATTCACAGTGCTATTCCAGCATACCACATGTGCAGAGCACGGCAGTGTCACGCTGTTCTACACCTCGTTTGCCTGGGCGAACAGAGTCACACAGGGGAGGAACTGCTCCGTGTCCTTCATCAAGAAATCGAATCCTGGCTTTCTCTGCGACAACTCAAAATCGGAACCATGGTGACCGACAACGGAAAGAACATGGTGTTGGCGCTGCATTAAGGAGGGCTGAGCCATGCGCTCTGCATGGCACACGTGTTCAATCTGGTTGTCAAGCGGTTCCTGAAGTTTTCCACCCATCTGCAAGACATTCTAAAAATGTCCAGGAAACTTTGCATGCACTTCAGCCACTTGTACACCGCCAAGCACACCCTCTTTGAGCTGCAGCGGCAGAACGGCATCCCCCAACATAGGCTGATATGCGATGTTTCCACCAGTTGGAATTCCACCTTCCATATGTTGGACCGACTATATGAACAGAGAAAGGCCATAAACGATTTCTTGATGATCCAAGCGGACAGGAGTACTCCCCTGTGTAACTTTGATGTCAGCCAGTGGCAGCTCATGTGTGACACTTGCCATTTGCTCAGGCCCTTTGAGGATGCCACGTTATTTGTCAGTCGCCATGACTACGGGATGAACAATGTAATTCCACTGCTTCATATCCTAGAACAGATGCTGGTAAATCTGTCTGGTCGGGGACTGGAGACATGGCGCATGCATCTCACGGCCACATGAGGCCTGTGGGGGCTGAACTGGAAGAAGGAGGAGAAGGAGGACATTGGAGCACAAGCAATGTTTAGCGAAATGGGTGTTTTTTTTACACAGGTGACAGGAGAGGAGGAGCAGGAGCAGCCGGAGGAGCAAGAGAGAGATGAGGAAGACGAGGCAGATGATCCAGGCACACCGTGGCAGTATGCAGTGAATATGGAGGCAGGGAGTCCCTCTGAGTCACCAAATGGCCCGCTGCATGATCACTTGTTTGGGTAGTGACAGCTGAATTGTCATCATTCGGCAGAGGCCATTCCACATTTCAGATCCGCTGGACTACTGGGCAGCCAAACTGGATTTGTGTCTGCAACTGGCCGAGTTTGCCCTGGAAAAGCTGTCCTGCCAGCTCTGGAAAAAGTGGCCTGTGGCATCAGAGCAGGTGTTTAGTGCTCTGGAGAACTCGCCTGTCCACCCAAAAGGTGGGGAAACTGACCTTTGTCAAGATGAATCAGGAGTGGATCAGCCAGGATTTCCACCCACCAATGCCTGATGCATCAGATTAGATCCTACTTGTTGCCTCACCCAAACCTTGACAAAGGAGACCGGTTTCTTTTGGCTACCTGCCTCAGCTACTATTCTGATGCTGCCACCCACCTGATGCCACACATCTGATGCCAAGTGCTCCTTCTTACACCCACCATCATCAGTGGGTACTGTTATTGCCACCCACCTCCCCGCTTTGTCATCGGGTCACTCTGTGGTCTCCTGATGCTGCTTCCACCTCACCACTCAGGTCTCCTTATGCTGCTGCTGCCACCTCCACACTATGTCACCTTGCCAGTCTGTGGCTGTATCATGCTGCTGCTGCCACCTCCACATTGTCACCTTGCCAGTCTGTGGACTTCTCATGCTGCTGCTGCCACCTCCACACTCTGTCACTGTTCCACTCTGTGGTCTCCTCATGCTGCTACCACCTCCACACTCTGTCATTGTGCCACTCTGTGGCCTCCTCATGCTGCTGCTGCCACCTCCACATTATTTCATCTTGCCAGTCTGTGGCCTCCTCATACTGCTGCTAACTCAACACTATGTCACCTTTCCACTCTGTGGCCTCATGCTGCTGTCTCCTCCACACTATGTCACCTTGCCAGTCATGCTGCTGCTAACTCAACACTATGTCATTGGGCCACTCTGTGGCTTCCTCATGCTGCTGCCACCTCAACACTATTTAAATGGGCTACTCTGTGGTCTCCACATGCTGCTGCTGCCACCTCCCCACTATGTCACTGAGCCCCTCTGCGGTCTCCTCATGCTGCTGCTGCCACCTCCACATTATGTCACCTTGCCAGTCTGTGGCCTCCTCATGCTGCTGCTAACTCAACACTATGTCATTGGGACACTCTGTGGCTTCTTAATGCTGCTGCCACCTCAACACGATATAATTGGGCCACTCTGTGGTCTCCTCATGCTGCTGCTGCTGCCACCTCCCCACTATGTCACTGGGCTACTCTGTGGTCTCCTCATGCTGCTGCTACCTCAACACTATGTCATTGGGCCACTCTAGGGACTTCTCAAGCTGTTTTCCCACCCTCCCCACTCCATTACTGGGCCACTATTTTGCCTTTTTGGCCTGACATCACCATTTATTTGACCCTTCTTCTGATCTGTCAGAAGGAAGGAAAAATTAGACGCACAACGGAACCTGTCTGTGTAGCAGCTGTAAGGCCTGTATGGTCCCATCAGAATTGGCTTATGATTTGGTAGCAGGAGTGGGTACAAAACAAAGAAGACATGCAAATATTCCATTCACGTGTCATCTTTGTTTTGGATCCACTCCTGTTTTTTTTGGGCTTTAGCAATACTGATGGATTACTGACCAAATGCTGACCGAGTTAAGACGGATGCTCAACAGACAGGATCCGTTTTTTGGGGGGTTATTGTTCTGACGGATCAGAGGAAGGGCAAAATAATCAGTGACGTCAACACAAACTTACTGTTGACACCCTCTCCACTCTGTCAGGGGGGCTCTACTTGTATAAGCGTTTAATAGAATAGGTTCTGTAGACATCTATGTGGAATCAGCTGACGACGGTGTAAAAGGAGTGCACTCTTTCACGCTACAGTAGGATCTTGGGCCTCTGCACGGTTCTTTATACCTGCCGCTAACATAGACCTGTAAGGCTGAGTTCACAATTAAATTATTTGGTCAGTTTTGGCCCCGTGAAGTGTGCAATGATTCTAAGAGCGACGCCTGTCATGTGCGTGTTATACTGACTCACAGTATTGTTTCACTACCATAGCGTACTCCCTATGCGTATTACTGCAAGGCATAGTGTTCTACACCACTATACAGGCTCTCTGCAGCCAGAAAATAGCAGTTTTTTTACGCGATTCTCAGCAAATAAATTCGGATCGAAGCAAATCTTTTTTGGAAAATTTGGCGAACCGGTCGAATCGAATTTTTTTGAAATTCGCTCATCTCTAATTACAATAATGCCTTGTTTGAAATGCCCTATTAACTGCACAGTAATACTCTGTGTGCCATAAGCCGTTTAAGACCATGATATTAAAAAATGAGCTTAAATCAACCAGCCTGAATTTAAGGTTCTGTAACAAACTATTGTTTATAGAAAAAAATAATCACTAAAGATACTTTCAAGAAGTTGCCTCCAGCACTCATGAGGTTATCGATGGAATTGAATCAACTCTCATACATTATTCAGGAAAGTTTTACAGTGAAGATTCATGTTGTTTGCAATGCTGTGATAGAATGAGAAGCCATGCCGATTGTCCCCCGCAGAGTCTCTGATAACAATATCTCTTTACAAATGATAATTGTGCAATAGCATCTCTTCTCCACCAACCCCTCAAAAAACATCATCCGTGCATCAAAAGACAATTTTCAGATCATTTCTTGAGCTATCGAAAAGGTGATTACAGTAGAAAGCTCATCTGAGATGTGTGTACTAATACTGTCTGCATTTCTGTCAATGGGGTGGAATTTTTGAAAAGATGTGGCTTATTAAATTCTGGTACCAATCCTGCAATGACATTGAGTGTCCTTTTTGTTCCACATGGTAATAGAGTTATATCTGCCTGCTGGGAGGAATTATCTCTGGCCAGATGTTGGAACGTTGAATTTTTAGGCAGAAAATGATAGGTACCCAACTGCCACTCTTTTATTTTATATCAAATAGGTTGTTTCAGCACCATGCCTAGTATAAGAAACTGTACTTTGATGTGGTTGAGCTTGATGTGTTATCTTAACTCATTATTATTCTTGCCTCCCAACCATCCCAGATACAGTAGGACAGATACATTTTGGCCTCTGTCCCACTGCCCACGGATGTCTGCCTCATGTCCTGACTTCAACTGTAGCTGCATCCTCCAGACATAGATACAGTTGAATACAGTGGTCAAGCAGTCTAATTATATTGCTTGGATCCCAAATTTAGGTTCCCCAGCATTGTAAAAGAGTTCCAGACTTTTGATGATTTGAACAATTTCAAATGAAACTTCTATACTTCAGGGATCCTGAATGTGAAATGATTTTAGTATTTTTTTTTCCTTGAAGTGAGCTCAGGATCATAGCCGATATTTGGGAATGTGCATACCCTTGGACCTCAAAGACATACACAAAGTAGATGATGCCCCTATTTTGAAAGATGTAAAGAAAGACTTGACGGCTTTGCATGCTCTGTTACTGTTATGGTAAGGGAGTATACACTAATCGAAAAAGCATGTACTGTACCTCAGTGTGTTTTATATTTATTCCAAACTATTCCTATACCGCTACCCTCCAAACACATCAAGAACTTTAGATCTTTATTAATTGAGTTTTGTAGGTGGGAAACACTCCAAGGTTAAAATTTCCATGATTTGTCTAAAGTCTCATGAAGGATGGGGTTACCAGACCATAAGGTGGCTATCAATACATATATATGAAAGTAGTTTCATCATGGTGATACCAAACATTGGGTCCAACTCGAGATGGCTCTGGTGGGAGAATCTTCTACTGTCGACAATTTTCCACATCTGGTTTAGTGCTCACCTCATTCCCAGGGCCCTTGACACCGATTTTTAATTGGGAACTTGTATCTTAGGGCACACGTGTTGAAGCTCCACACATCCGCCATTATATGAATATGTTCTTGTCTGTCATCTTCCGTCCCAGGGGGCAGGTCTGAAGGTTCATGGCTTCAGTATGCTTGTTTCTTCTACTAGCCTTCTTCTCTGCTGGACAGTGACCTTACATGGTAGAATTTTAGGTAGGCAGTGGCGGATTGGCCATAGTCTTTACAGGAAAGTTTCACGATGGGCCGATGCCCAGGGGGCTACCTGAGCCCTCTTCACGGACACCAACCAGGTATATAACAATCTGATCCTTTTGGCATTAATTAATGCTAGAAGCATCAGGTAGTTATGCACTTTTCTGGTGGCTACAAGTGCTCTCCAGAATTAAACTGTATTACCACCCTCAGGACAGTGATACAGTTAAATACTGTGGCGGGGTGGCATTATTTTGTGCTGCACCGTGGTATATGGTTCTGCTAGAGTGGTATTTTCTGCTGCACTAAGGTATTACTGGCCCTGCCTACTTCTGCTGTCCTTGCTTACATGAGTTGCTACAACTTCTGTCAATTTGAATCTACCTACAACATGGGGCCACTTTTAGTTTTTTTCCAGGGCCACTTTAAGTTCCCAATCCGCCCCTGTAGGTTCGGCTTGTTGGACCTGTGTTTTTTTCCACCCTAACCAACTATGTAAATGTGTAACAAATTAGAACTTCTGTGTTTATAGTCATCTTTTCATCTTCTCCCATCTCTGCTCTTTAATCATTCTCTTTCAAATGTCATGATTAAATGTACAGTATATATGTAGAGCTGTATACCTCTTGAGTGGAATTCATTCCTATGTGATCATGACTTGTATATACTACATCTCATCTGTTCATTTGCATATTTCTCCCATTGATGAAAGTTATTGAACCATAAAGGTCTACTACAGGGACATTTGCAGGAAGAAGGACTTTGCTATGGGGCCTTATGATTTCTGTGTACACTTCTACTTTCTGCCTCTTTTAATTTGTTGCAAAATTTAACCATATTCAGATTATCCATTAAGTGCATTAAGTGATCACTCAGTGTGATGCCAGTATAACCAAAGGTGACACTTACATTAATGGGACATATTTATAAAATTGTGAAATGCTGTTTCCATTATTTTGTAAAGTCCACAATTAATTATTAACCACCTTTTTTCTCATGAACTGACTGTTTTATGCCAATTTTCATTTTCTCCGGAAAAACACATCAAAGACAATAGATTGGATGGGAGATGAAAGAAGGAAAGAAGAAAGCGCTTCTCATTGTCTTATACATAGACTGTGAAAGGCAAATACTTTACCTGGAATAATTTATTACTACCTAGGAGGGAATCAGGGGCGGTGAGGCTTGGGGCTAGTCAGCCCACATTTACACCATTGCCTGCTAAGAAATGATAGCGTAATAGATGACAAATTAAATTTACTTTGAATACAATCTGTTGTTCTCCGCTATCAGCAATTTCTGTCCAGGCAATATCTGTAATGTTGCTCCATGGGATGCTTAACAAGATGCTTTTACTCAGTCCATTTCTGCTTGGTATCAGCATGGGATTCCCACCAACTAGCATGTCATGGCAGATGTCTGCACCAGCATGGCACAATGCACACCTAACTCTAATTTATTCTTTTTTTTCCCCACTTTTTGTTTCACTGAGTGTTCATTTATCTATCTAAGGACCTTTCAAGGTGCAGTACGCTTATGGTTGTCCTTCCAGAGGATCTGTGAGGTGGCCATGAGGTTTCTCACCCTCCTGCAGCCTAGCCTCCCTTTCAGGGGCGCCAAACCTAGACAATGTGCAATGTATGTGTAAAGCCTCATTCACGCGTCAGTGTTTTGGTCAGTGATTTCCATCAGTGATTGTGAGCCAAAACCAGGATTGGAGCCTCCACAGACATAAGGTATAAGGGAAAGATCTGCACCTGGGTTTTGCTCACAATCACTTCTTCACAGAAGTTCGGGCTTGGGATCGGTGTTCTGTAAGATTGTATTATTTCCCCTTATAACATAATTATAAGGGAAAATAATAGCATTATGAATACAGAATGCATAGTAAACTAGCGCTGGAGGGGTTAAAAAAATAAAAATAAAAATTTAACTCATCTTAGTCCACTTGATCGCGGCCAGGCATCTCCTTCTGTCTCATTTGTTGAATAGGACCTGTGGTGAGCATTAATTACAGGAACAGGACCTTTGATGATGTCACTCCGGTCATCACATGGTACGTCACCATGGTAAAAGATCATGTGACATACCATGTGATGACCGGAGTGACGTCATCAAAGGTCCTGTTCCTGTAATTAATGCTCACCACAGGTCCTATTCAACAAAGGAGACAGAAGGAGATGCCGGGCTACGTGATCAAGTGGACTAAGGTGAGTTAAATATTTTTTTTTTTTTTTAACCCCTTCAGCGCTAGTTTACTATGTATTCTGTATTCAGAATGCTATTCTTTTCCCGTATAACCATGTTAGAAGGGAAAATAATAATGATCGGGTCTCCATCCCGATCGTCTCCTAGCAACCGTGCGTGAAAATCGCACTGCATCCGCACTTGCTTGCGGATGCTTGCGATTTTCAAGCAACCCCATTCACTTCTATGGGGCCTGCGTTCCATGAAAAACGCAGAATATAGAGCATGCTGCGATTTTCACGCAACGCACAAGTGATGCGTGAAAATCACCGCTCATGTGAACAGCCCCATAGAAATGAATGGGTCGGTATTCAGTGCGGGTGCAATGCGTTCACCTCACGCATCGCATCCGTGCGGAATACTCGCCCGTGTGAAAGGGGCCTTAGAGTGCTAGAAGCCTTCACAGGGCCCTAGGTTGCCATAGCAACTGATGGAAAATCCACAATTTTTCCGCGGGGCTCCAATCAGAGGAGGGAGGGGGCTCAAATGCCGCCATCCCAATAGGATGGCGGACATTTTATTTCCACTGATTGCTCTCCAGATAAAACAAGCCATTATAACCAATCAAAGGTATTTGGAAATATATTTATAATAAAGTAATATTTAATTAGTTTTAGTAATTTCCTTAATTGCCAGAGAACCCTTTTAAATGGGTAGCCTCAAGATAGGCCAATAATGTCAGATCGCTTGGGTCCAATTCTCGGCACCCCTACCAATGAGCTGCTTGAAATGACTGCGGCGCATGTCCAAGCACTGCAGTCTCTTCAGTGTTTACCCGCTTGCCATCTACATAGTAGCAGTGGTGGAAGGTAGACACCAGTGTAAACACAGAGGGGTCCAGCAACACTTGTAGTCAGGCAGAGATCATGACAAGAAAATCTGTGAAACTAGCCTGAGGTCAGGACAGGCAGCAGAGGGTCAATATGGTAAATAGGCAAAGATCAGGTAAGACAACGGTGGGTCAGAATTGGTAAACAGGCATAGGTTGGTACATGGGCAAACACAACAGCACAACTACCAATCTAGACAACATAAGCACCCTCCCCTAGGGGAAGGTGACTTAAATACACTTAAATACACTGAGGTGACTAGCTATTCACTAGAGAAAATTAGGGTATGCAAGTGCTAGCCCTTTAACAGTTAGAGAGCGTGCATGCAGCCTAGGGACAGACCAGGGAGACCTGACAGGGAAACGTAAACCACAGCCTACAGCAGGGAGGATCACGTGGGATGCCAGCGGACAGGCCCGCTGCTGATGGGCAGAGGAAGGCAAGTGGGTCCAGACCACTGGTACAGCAGAAGAATGACCATGGTTCTGGTGCTGTATTTACATTATGAGCTTGGTTCTGGTGCTGTATTTATATTATGAGCTTGGTTCCAGTGATGAATTTATGTAATGAGGTTACTTCTAGTGCTTGATCCTGGGACTGAATATATGTACAGAATTAGGTTCTGTTGCTGTATTTATGTATTCAGCTTGATTTTGGTGTAGCATTTCCATTATGAGTTTGGCTATGGGACTGTATTTATATTATGATATTGGTTCTAGTGTTACATTTATGTTCTGTGCTATGTGGTTCTGAGGCTGTATTTATGTACTGTACTGAGATTGATTCTAGTGCTGTATTTATATTATAGGCTAACTTCTGGTGCTATCTTTATGTAATGGTCTTGGTTCTGCTGTTATATTTGTGTATTGAGCTTGGTTGGTGCTGTATTTATGTACTGAGCTTAGTTCTGGTGCTGTATTTTAAGGGGTTGGCCACTATATAAGTACTTTACACAACATTGTTGGAGGCAGGGTAAAAATGAGTTTCCAAATATGCTTTATTAAAAAAATCTGTCTGTTAATCTTTTTATAGTAAGCCACACCGCTGAGCCACTCTCTGCCATGCAGCCAGTTCATCCATGGCTGCACGCGACATGGAGAAAGCTCGTCCATGCCTTTATTGTAACTGCACATGCGCTGCTCTCCTAATCTGCCTAAGAGCAGCGCATGCCCAGTCTGCCCCTGCAACTTGTGCGCTCCCTGTTCCGTCTCTGACAGGAATCCGCTGTTTGTTCTGTCAGTACAAAAAGCTTATTCCTCTAAAGAGTTCGGAGTGGGGAGCCTAGTAAGAGCACGTCTGATGTACTGTCTACAATGAGGGCGGTCCCCGGCCGATCTCTCTGATTGGCTAGTCTGTACAGACTAGTCAATCACAGGATCCTAATGCCGGCTGAAAGGTTCTGATCCCCAGGTTTTGATCCTGATGGTTAACATGGCAACAGGACGCCTTCACAGGCATCCGGCTTGCCTTGGTATAGCTGATTAGGCTCCTGCTAAAGGCAGGAGCCGGATCAGGCTTACTGTGAGTGATAATGCACTGCAGAACACTAAACAGTATACTGCAGTGTATTGTGAACCATCAGACCCACTGGATCTTCAAGAACCAAGTGGGTCTGGGTCAAAAAAATGTAAAAAAATAAATAAATAAAAAGTTTAAAAAAGTGAATTTTTTTTCTTCTTATAGCTTATATAAAATAAAAATTAAGAAAGCGTCCTTTTCCCAAAATAAAGTTAAAAAAAAATTGTAAAGACTAGGGAAAAAAAGAAAAGTAGACATATTAGGTATTGCCGCGTCCGTATCGACTGACTCTATAAAAATATCACATGACCTAACCCCTCAGATGAACACCGTAAAAAAAAAGAAAAATTGCAGGAATTATTTTTTTTTTGGTCACCTTACATCACTAAAAGTGCAACACCAAGAGATCAAAAAGGCGTACGCCCCCCAAAATCATACCAATCTAACTGTCACCTCATCCCGCAAAAAATTAGCCCCTACCTAAGACAATCTCCCAAAAAATAAAAAAACTATGGCTCTCAGACTATGGAGACACTGACTAAAACATGATTTTTTTTGTTTCAAAAATGCTTTTATTGTGTTAAATGTACAAAAAAAAAAAAAAGTTGACATATTAGGGATCTACGCATCCGTAACAACCTGCTCTATCTACCTTCATCACAAAATGTGTAATAGCAAGCGATCAAAAAGTCATATGCACCCCAAAATAGTGCCAATCAAAACATCATCTCATCCCGCAATAATTATACCCTACCGAAGACAATCGTCAAAAAAAAAATAATATGTCTCTCAGACTATGGAGACACTAAAACATGATTTATTTTTTGTTTCAAAAATGATATTGTTGTGTATAACTTAACCACTACAGGACCGCCGTACGCAGGATTGCGTCTTTGCGGTGGCCCTGTTATTCTGGGTGGACGCGCCGGCGCGTCCTCTCGCGAGACGCGAGATTTCCTGTGAACGTGCGCACACAGGCGCGCGCGTTCACAGGAACCGGAGGTAAACTAGCTGATCTACAGCCTGCCAGCGGCGATCGTTCGTTGGCAGGCTGTAGATGCGATTTTTTTAACCCCTAAAAGGTATATTAGACGCTGTTTTGATAACAGCGTCTAATATACCTGCTACCTGGTCCTCTGGTGGTCCCTTTTGCTTGGATCGACCACCAGAGGACACAGGCAGCTTTGTAATAAGTAGCACCAAACACCACTACACTACACCCCCCCTGTCACTTATTAACCCCTTATTAACCCCTGATCACCCCATATTAGACTCCCTGATCACCTCCCTGTCATTGATCACCCCCCTGTCATTGATCACCCCCCTGTAAGGCTCCATTCAGACGTTCGTATGTGTTTTGCGGATCCGATCCATGGTCTGAATGGAGCTCTACAGGGGGGTGATCAATGACATATAGCCCATATAGACTCCCTGATAACCCCTGTAAGGCTGGCTCCATTCAGAGGTCCATATGTGTTTTGCAGATCCACGGATCCATGGATCGGATCCGCAAAACACATACGGACGTCTGAATGGAGCCTTACAGGGGGGTGATCACCCCATATAGACTCCCTGATCACCCCCTGTCATTGATCACCCCCTTGTAAGGCTGGCTCCATTCAGAGGTCCATATGTGTTTTGCGGATCCACGGATCCATGGATCGGATCCGCAAAACACATACGGACGTCTGAATGGAGCCTTACAGGGGGGTGATCAATGACAGGGGGGTGATCACCCCATATAGACTCCATGATCACCCCCCTGTCATTGATCACCCCCCTGTAAGGCTCCATTCAGAGGTCCGTATGTGTTTTGCGGATCCACGGATCGGATCCGCAAAACACATACGGACGTCTGAATGGAGCCTTACAGGGGGGTAATCAATGACAGGGGGGTGATCACCCCTCACCCCCCTTTAAGGCTCCATTCAGACATCCATATGTGTTTTGCGGATCCGATCCATGGATCCGTGGATCCGCAAAACACATACGGACCTCTGAATGGAGCCTTACAGGGGGGTGATCACCCCATATAGACTCCCTGATCACCCCCCTGTCATTGATCACCCCCCTGTAAGGCTCCATTCAGACGTCTGTATGTGTTTTGCGGATCCGATCCATGGATCCGTGGATCCGCAAAACACATACGGACCTCTGAATGGAGCCTTACAGGGGGGTGATCAATGACAGAGGGGTGATCAATGACAGGGTGGTGATCACCCCATATAGACTCCCTGATCACCCTTCTGTCATTGATCACCCCCCTGTAAGGCTCCATTCAGAATTTTTTTTGGCACAAGTTAGCGGAAATTGCTATTTTTTTTTCTTGCAAAGTCTCATATTCCACTAACTTGTGACAAAAAATAAAATCTCACATGAACTCACCATACCCCTCACGGAATCCAAATGCGTAAAATTTTTTAGACATTTATATTCCAGACTTCTTCTCACGCTTTGGGGCCCCTAAAATGCCAGGGCAGTAAAAATACCCCACATGTGACCCTATTTTGGAAAGAAGACACCTCAAGGTATTTTGTGAGGGGCATGGCGAGTTCATGTAAAATTTTATTTTTGTCACAAGTTAGCGGAAAGGGAGACTTTGTGAGAAAAAACAAAAAAAAATCAATTTCCGCTAACTTGTGCCAAAAAAAAACTACTTCTATGAACTCGCCATGCCCCTCACGGAATACCTTGGGGTGTCTTCTTTCCGAAATGGGGTCACTTGTGGGGTATTTATACTGCCCTGGCATTTTAGGGGCCCTAAAGCGTGAGAAGAAGTCTGGAATCCAAATGCACTCCTAAAAGATACTCATTAGAATTTGGGCCCCTTTGCGCACCTAGGCTGCAAAAAAGTGTCACACATGTGGTATCTTTGTACTCAGGAGAAGTTGGGCAATGTGTTTTGGGGTGTCTTTTTACATATACCCATGCTGGGTGAGAGAAATATCTCTCTATAATGGCAACTTTGTATAAAAAAATTTGGAAAAGTTGACTTTTAGAGAGATATTTCTCTCACCCAGCATGGGTATATGTAAAAATACACCCCAAAACACATTGCCCTACTTCTCTTGAGTACAGTGATACCACATGTGTGACACTTTTTTTCAGCCTAGGTGGGCAAAGGGGCCCAAATTCTAATGAGTACTTTTAGGATTTTACTGGGCATTTTTTACACATTTGGATTCCAGACTTCTTCTCACGCATTAGGGCACCTAAAATGCCAGGGCAGTATAACTACCCCACAAGTGACCCCATTTTGGAAAGAAGACACCCCAAGGTATTTCGTGATGGGCATAGTGAGTTCATCGAAGTTTTAATTTTTTGTCACAAGTTAGTGGAATATGAGACTTTGTAAGGAAAAAATAAAATAAATAAATCATCATTTTCCGCTAACTTGTGACAAAATTTTTTAATTTCTATGAACTCGCCATGCCCCTCACGGAATACCTTGGGGTGTCTTCTTTCCAAAATGGGGTCACATGTGGGGTATTTATACTGCCCTGGCATTTTAGGGGCCCTAAAGCGTGAGAAGTAGTCTGGAATCCAAATGCCCTCCTAAAAGATACTCATTGGAATTTGGGCCCCTTTGCGCACCTAGGCTGCAAAAAAGTGTCACACATGTGGTATCTCTGTACTCAGGAGAAGTTGGGCAATGTGTTTTGGGGTGTCTTTTTACATATACCCATGCTGGGTGAGAGAAATATCTCTCTATAATGACAACTTTGTATAAAAAAAAATGGGAAAAGTTGACTTTTAGAGAGATATTTCTCTCACCCAGCATGGGTATATGTAAAAATACACCCCAAAACACATTGCCCTACTTCTCCTGAGTACGGCAATACCACATGTGTGACACTTTTTTGCAGCCTAGGTGGGCAAAGGGGCCCAAATTCCAATGAGTACTTTTAGGATTTTACAGGGCATTTTTTACACATTTGGATTCCAGACTTCTTCTCACGCATTAAGGCCCCTAAAATGCCAGGGCAGTATAACTACCCCACAAGTGACCCCATTTTGGAAAGAAGACACCCCAAGGTATTTCGTGATAGACATAGTGAGTTCATGGAAGTTTTTATTTTTTGTCACAAGTTAGTGGAATATGAGACTTTGTAAGGAAAAAAATAAAATAAAAAAAATCATCATTTTCCGCTAACTTGTGACAAAAAATAAAAAGTTCTTTGAACTCACTATGCCCATCAGTGAATACCTTAGGGTGTCTACTTTCCGAAATGGGGTCATTTGTGGGGAATTTATACTGCCCTGGCATTTTAGGGGCCCTAAAGCGTGAGAAGAAGTCTGGAATCCAAATGCCCTCCTAAAAGATACTCATTGGAATTTGGGCCCCTTTGCGCACCTAGGCTGCAAAAAAGTGTCACACATGTGGTATCTCTGTACTCAGGAGAAGTTGTGCAATGTGTTTTGGGGTGTCTTTTTACATATACCCATGCTGGGTGAGAGAAATATCTCTCTATAATGACAACTAACATTTTTTTTTATCAAAGACATGTAGAACAATACATTTTGAAAAAAATTAATATAGAAATGTTGTTTTTTTAAAAAAAAAATTACAACTGAAAGTGAAAAATGTCATTTTTTTGCCAAAATTTCATTAACTTTCGATTAATAACAAAAAAAGTAAAAATATCAGCAGCAATGAAATACCACCAAATGAAAGCTCTATTAGTGAGAAGAAAAGGAGGTAAAATTCATTTGGGTGGTAAGTTGTATGACCGCGCAATAAACCGTGAAAGTAGTGTAGTGCAGAATTGTAAAAAGTGGTCTGTCATTAACCTCCTCAGGACCGCCGTACGCAGGATTGCGTCTTTGCGGCGGTCCTGTTGTTCTGGGTGGACGCGCCGGTGCGTCCTCTCGCGAGACGCGAGATTTCGTGCATTGCCGGCCCGCGCATGCGCATCGCGGGCCGGCAAAAGTTAAAGAAGTATTTCGTCACCAGCCTGCCAGCCACGATCATTGGCTGGCAGGCTGGCGATTTTCAAAAAATCAAATCAGAAGCCAGATAACAGATCATATTAGTAAATATGATCTGTTATATGGCTTCTCTGCTCCTCTGCTGGTCCTTTTCGTCGGTTGGATCCAGCAGAGGAGCAGACTTCACTGTGAGTACCCACCAACACTACACCTTAGCCCCAGATCACCCTCCATCACCCCCATCATCCTAATTAACCCCTTGATCGCCCCCTGTCAATCACTTAGTGAAAGACAAAAAGTGATCAGTGTAAACTGTCACTTTTTTTTTCCCACTAGTATTGGCTGTTAGGTTTTAGGATAGTTTAGGTCCCTTGGTTAGGTAGTTTAGCGTCAGTTAGCGCCCAGCCCACCGCACCGCAGTCACTTATTCGCTGATTAGCGTATCGCTAATCAGCATTTGTACTTTTATAGTATCTGTAAGTGATCAAAACTGATCACGGTCAGATCTATAATAGTATTAGTGTCACTTTAGTTCGCCCTCCACCCAAAACGCAGTGTTTGCCCGATCAGGCCTGATCGGTCGCCCACACGTGCGTTCGCCCACGCCCGCCCCACCGCAGTGACAAAAAAAAATTTGTTTTTTGATCACTGCACATAAACTTTACACGCACTGCAGCGATAAAAAAATCAGTTTTGATATTTTTTATCAACCGCAGCGGCCTCTGGTACTTCGCTAGCCTCCCCTTTGTAAGACAGGTTTGCTTTTTTTCTTGGGTAGTCTCAGGGAATACCCCTAAATTTAGTAGTCCAAATGGCAAACAGGGGGTATTCTTCTGAAGAGGCCTACAGGATTCTGACCCAGTCGGATGAGGAATGGGAACCCTCATCTGACGAATCTAGCGGGTCAGAATATGAACCTGTGGAAAGCAGTGGCTCTCTCACCCAAAGTTCGGACGAGGAGGTGGAGGTCCCTGATAGAACCAGGTGTACCCGGCCCCATGTCGCTAGACCACAGGTTGTGCAGGATCCATTTCAAGAGCAGCAGAGTGGGGCTGTCGCTGCCGGATCACGTGGTGAGGCATACACCAGCAGCGCAGCCCTTCCTGGACCTAGTACCAGCACTGCCGTACAACATGGTGACGTGGCGAGCACCAGAAGGGCAGTTGAAGCTGGTACGGTGGCACATGCAGTAGTTACCCAGTCGCAGCCACCGCGCAGACAGGCCCGTAGAGCCCCTAGAATCCCTGAGGTGCTGGCAAACCCTGATTGGCAGTCACCAACTTCAGCCGCACCATTAGTTCCCCCTTTCACCGCCCAGTCTGGAGTTCGGGTTGAGACGGCTCATATCGGTTCGGCCCTGGGATTTTTTGAGCTGTTCTTGACTGCGGAGCTCTTGGACTTAGTCGTGGCAGAAACAAATCGGTATGCCACACAATTTATATCCGCCAACCCGGGAAGCTCTTATGCCCAGTCTTTCCGGTGGAAACCAGTCCAAGTTTCCGAACTTAAAATTTTTCTGGGCCTTCTCCTCAACATGGGTCTAACTAAAAAGCATGAATTGCAGTCATATTGGTCCACGAACCCAATTCATCACATGCCCATGTTCTCTGCTGCTATGTCCAGGACACGATTTGAGACCATCCTGCGTTTTCTGCATTTTAGCGACAACACCACCTCCCGTCCCAGAGGCCACCCAGCTTTTGACCGGCTCCACAAAATTCGGCCCCTCATAGACCATTTCAACCAGAAATTTGCAGATTTGTATACCCCCGAGCAAAACATCTGCGTAGACGAGTCCCTAATACATTTTACCGGGCACCTTGGCTTCAAACGATACATCCCAAGCAAGCGTGCCCGGTATGGGGTCAAATTGTATAAGCTCTGTGAAAGGGCCACAGGCTATACCCACAAATTTCGGATCTATGAGGGAAAAGATCAGACCCTGGAGCCGGTCGGTTGCCCTGACTACCTGGGGAGCAGTGGGAAGACAGTCTGGGACTTGGTGTCACCCTTATTCGGCAAGGGGTACCATCTTTATGTGGACAATTTCTACACAAGTGTGGCCCTCTTTAGGCATTTGTTTCTAGAACCGATTTGCGCCTGTGGCACCGCGTGAACTAGTCGCGTGGGCTTCCCCCAACGGCTCGTTACCACCCGTCTTGCAAGGGGGGAGAGGGCTGCCTTCTGTAATGAAGAACTGCTCGCGGTGAAATGGAGAGACAAGCGTGACGTTTACATGCTCTCCTCCATTCACGCAGACACGACAATTCAAATTGAAAGGGCAACCCGTGTCATTGAAAATCCCCTCTCAGTCCACGACTATAATGCGCTCATGGGAGGGGTGGACTTCAATGACCAGATGTTGGCTCCCTATTTAGTTTCCCGCAGAACCAGACGCTGGTATAAGAAGGTGTCTGTATATTTAATTCAATTGGCTGCATATAATAGTTTTGTTCTCTACAGTAAGGCTGGGAGAACAGGATCCTTCTTCAAATTCCAGGAAGAGATCATCGAGAACCTCCTGTATCCAGGAGGTTCCGTGGCCCCATCCACCAGTGTAGTTAGCCGTCTACACGAGCGACATTTCCCCAGTGTCGTTGCTGGTACCTCAACCCAACCGCCACCCCGAAAAAGATGTCGTGTCTGTAGCAGGAGTGGAATAAGGCGTGACACCCGCTATTTCTGTCCTGACTGTCCTGACCACCCTGCCCTATGCTTTGGTGAGTGTTTCCGGAAGTACCACACACAGGTACACCTAGCATAGGGATTGCATCTCACAGGACAGGCACACAGGGCTATTATGGCCCTTTTACTCACAGCTGCTGCAAACCTCTCCTTTCACCTGGGATAAAAGTGCATAACGTACTTCGCCACATCTTTGGGCGATTTGCGCTTTGCACATTGTCCCATGGGGAAGGAGAGGTTTGTTCTATAAAGGTAAAAAAAACTAAACAAAAAAAAAATTACCGGTAAGTAAAAAAGTTAACTTTCAGTTAAAAAAGTTAAAAAAAAGTTTCTATGTTCTGTTCTACAGTTAATAAATTTATTGCGTTGCGGCCTGGTTTTATCTTTTTTGTTTTGTTTTTTTTACCTTCCAGGTGGACCAACCGATCGTTTGCCGAGGCATATGAGCTGAGGAGGTGGCGGTGTTCATATACTTTGGCAAACACTTTGTATACAGTGGGATGCGAAAGTTTGGGCAACCTTGTTAATCGTCATGATTTTCCTGTATAAATCGTTGGTTGTTACGATAAAAAATGTCAGTTAAATATATCATATAGGAGACACACACAGTGATATTTGAGAAGTGAAATGAAGTTTATTGGATCTACAGAAAGTTTGCTATAATTGTTTGAACAAATTTAGACAGGTGCATAAATTTGGGCACTGTTGTCATTTTCTTGATTCCAAAACAATTAGAACTAATTATTGGAACTCAATTTGGCTTGGTAAGCTCAGTGACCCCTGACCTACATGCACAGGTGAATCCAATTATGAGAAGGAGTATTTAAGGGGGTCCATTGTAAGTTTCCCTCCTCTTTTAATTTTCTCTGAAGAGTAGCAACATGGGGGTCTCAAAACAACTCTCAAATGACCTGAAGACAAAGATTGTTCACCATCATGGTTTAGGGGAAGGATACAGAAAGCTGTCTCAGAGATTTCAGCTGCCTGTTTCCACAGTTAGGAACATATTGAGGAAATGGAAGACCACGGGCTCAGTTCAAGTTAAGGCTCGAAGTGGCAGACCAAGAAAAATCTCAGATAGACAGAAGCGACGAATGGTGAGAACAGTCAGCGTTAACCCACAGACCAGCACCAAAGACCTACAACATCATCTTGCTGCAGATGGAGTCACTGTGCATCGTTCAACCATTCGGCGCACTTTACACAAGGAGATGCTGTATGCGAGAGTGATGCAGAGGAAGCCTTTTCTCCGCCCACAGCACAAAAAGTGCCGCTTGAGGTGGGCTAAAGCACATTTGGACAAGCCAGCTTCATTTTGGAATAAGGTGCTGTGGACTGATGAAACTAAAATTGAGTTATTTGGCCATAACAAGGGGCGTTATGCATGGAGGAAAAAGAACACAGCATTCCAAGAAAAACACCTGCTAGCTACAGTAAAATATGGTGGTGGTTCCATCATGCTGTGGGGCTGTGTGGCCAGTGCAGGGACTGGGAATCTTGTCAAAGTTGAGGGACGTATGGATTCCACTCAGTATCAGCAGATTCTGGAGACCAATGTCCAGGAATCAGTGACAAAGCTGAAGCTGCGCCGGGGCTGGATCTTTCAACAAGACAACGACCCTAAACATTGCTCAAAATCCACTAAGGCATTTATGCAGAGGAACAAGTACAACGTTCTGGAATGGCCATCTCAGTCCCCAGACCTGAATATAATTGAAAATCTGTGGTGTGACTTAAAGAGAGCTGTCCATGCTCGGAAGCCATCAAACCTGAATGAACTAAAGATGTTTTGTAAAGTGGAATGGTCCAAAATACCTTCACCCAGAATCCAGACTCTCATTGGAACCTACAGGAAGCGTTTAGAGGCTGTAATTTCTGCAAAAGGAGGATCTACTAAATATTGATTTCATTTCTTTTTTGTGGTGCCCAAATTTATGCACCTGCCTAATTTTGTTTAAACAATTACAGCACACTTTCTTTAAATCCAATAAACTTCATTTCACTTCTCAAATATCACTGTGTGTGTCTCCTATATGATATATTTAACTGACATTTTTTATCGTAACAACCAACGATTTATACAGGAAAATCATGACGATTAACAAGGTTGCCCAAACTTTCGCATCCCACTGTATATAAAAAACAAAAAATCCTGGCAATGATTTATTCATCCACATCGATTGATGTGAATGGAGAAATCTGGTTTGCCAGGGCATACGAGCTAAGTGGGTATGGATGTTGGGCGGAGCTCCTATGTCCTGGCAGACGCCTTTCCCCTCCTTTTTCTTTTTTTGGCAGAGATTTTTTCAACCACATTGATCGATGCGAATGAAGAAATCTGTGCCGTTCATTTTTTTCTTTCAGCCCAGAGGCTGAACGGAAAAAAAAAATCTCATTACCCGTATGCTCAATATAAGGAGAATAGCAGAAACTCCTAATGCTGGGCATACATGTAATGATTGCGGAGACCCTCAAATGCCAGGGCAGTACAAACACCCCACAAATGACCCCATTTTGGAAAGAAGACACCCCAAGGTATTTGCTGAGGGGCTTATTGAGTCCATGAAAGATTGAAATTTTTGTCCCAAGTTAGCGGAAAGGGAGACTTTGTGAGAAAAAAATCCAAAAAATCAATTTCCGCTAACTTGTGCCAAAAAATTTTTGTTTCTATAAACTCGCCATGCCCCTCATTGAATACCTTGGGGTGTCTTCTTTCCAAAATGGGGTCACATGTGGGGTATTTATACTGCCCTGGCATTTTAGGGGCCCCAAAGCGTGAGAAGAAGTCTGGTATCCAAATGTCTAAAAATGCCCTCCTAAAAGGAATTTGGGCCCCTTTGCCCACCTAGGCTGCAAAAAAGTGTCACACATGTGGTATCTCCGTATTCAGGAGAAGTTGGGGAATGTGTTTTGGGGTGTCATTTTACATATACCCATGCTGGGTGAGATAAATATGTTGGTCAAATGCCAACTTTGTATAAAAAAATGGGAAAAGTTGTCTTTTGCCAAGATATTTCTCTCACCCAGCATGGGTATATGTAAAATGACACCCCAAAACACATTCCCCAACTTCTCCTAAATACGGAGATACCACATGTGTGACACTTTTTTTCAGCCTAGGTGGGCAAAGGGGCCCACATTCCAAAGAGCACCTTTCGGATTTCACTGGTCATTTACCTACTTACCACACATTTGGGCCCCTAGAATGCCAGGGCAGTAAAACTACCCCACAAGTGACCCCATTTTGGAAAGAAGACACCCCAAGGTATTCCGTGAGGGGCATGGAGAGTTCCTAGAATTTTTTATTTTTTGTCACAAGTTAGTGGAAAATGCAGATTTTTTTCTTTTATTTTTTTCTTACAAAGTCTCATATTCCACTAACTTGTGACAAAAAATAAAAAATTCTAGGAACTCGCCATGCCCCTCACGGAATACCTTGGGGTGTCTTCTTTCCAAAATGGGGTCACTTGTGGGGTAGTTATACTGCCCTGGCATTCTAGGGGCCCAAATGTGTGGTAAGGAGTTTGAAATCAAATTCTGTAAAAAATGACCAGTGAAATCCGAAAGGTGCTCTTTGGAATATGGGCCCCTTTGCCCACCTAGGCTGCAAAAAAGTGTCACACATCTGGTATCTCCGTATTCAGGAGAAGTTGGGGAATGTGTTTTGGGGTGTCATTTTACATATACCCATGCTGGGTGAGAGAAATATCTTGGCAAAAGACAACTTTGTATAAAAAAATGGTAAAAGTTGTCTTTTGCCAAGATATTTCTCTCACCCAGCATGGGTATATGTAAAATGACACCCCAAAACACATTCCCCAACTTCTCCTGAATACGGAGATACCAGATGTGTGACACTTTTTTGCAGCCTAGGTGGGCAAAGGGGCCCATATTCCAAAGAGCACCTTTCGGATTTCACTGGTCATTTTTTACAGAATTTGATTTCAAACTCCTTACCACACATTTGGGCCCCTAGAATGCCAGGGCAGTAGAACTACCTCACAAGTGACCCCATTTTGGAAAGAAGACACCCCAAGGTATTCCGTGAGGGGCATGGCGAGTTCCTAGAATTTTTTATTTTTTGTCACAAGTTAGTGGAAAATGATGATTTTTTTTCTTACAAAGTCTCATATTCCACTAACTTGTGACAAAAAATAAAAAATTCTAGGAACTCGTCATGCCCCTCACGGAATACCTTGGGGTGTCTTCTTTCCAAAATGGGGTCACTTGTGGGGTAGTTATACTGCCCTGGCATTCTAGGGGCCCAAATGTGTGGTAAGGAGTTTGAAATCAAATTCTGTAAAAAATGACCAGTGAAATCCGAAAGGTGCTCTTTGGAATATGGGCCCCTTTGCCCACCTAGGCTGCAAAAAAGTGTCACACATCTGGTATCTCCGTATTCAGGAGAAGTTGGGGAATGTGTTTTGGGGTGTCATTTTACATATACCCATGCTGGGTGAGAGAAATATCTTGGCAAAAGACAACTTTGTATAAAAAAATGGGAAAAGTTGTCTTTTGCCAAGATATTTCTCTCACCCAGCATGGGTATATGTAAAATGACACCCCAAAACACATTCCCCAACTTCTCCTGAATACGGAGATACCAGATGTGTGACACTTTTTTGCAGCCTAGGTGGGCAAAGGGGCCCATATTCCAAAGAGCACCTTTCGGATTTCACTGGTCATTTTTTACAGAATTTGATTTCAAACTCCTTACCACACATTTGGGCCCCTAGAATGCCAGGGCAGTAGAACTACCTCACAAGTGACCCCATTTTGGAAAGAAGACACCCCAAGGTATTCCGTGAGGGGCATGGCGAGTTCCTAGAATTTTTTATTTTTTGTCACAAGTTAGTGGAAAATGATGATTTTTTTTCTTACAAAGTCTCATATTCCACTAACTTGTGACAAAAAATAAAAAATTCTAGGAACTCGCCATGCCCCTCACGGAATACCTTGGGGTGTCTTCTTTCCAAAATGGGGTCACTTGTGGGGTAGTTATACTGCCCTGGCATTCTAGGGGCCCAAATGTGTGGTAAGGAGTTTGAAATCAAATTCTGTAAAAAATGACCAGTGAAATCCGAAAGGTGCTCTTTGGAATATGGGCCCCTTTGCCCACCTAGGCTGCAAAAAAGTGTCACACATCTGGTATCTCCGTATTCAGGAGAAGTTGGGGAATGTGTTTTGGGGTGTCATTTTACATATACCCATGCTGGGTGAGCTAAATATCTTGGTCAAATGCCAACTTTGTATAAAAAAATGGGAAAAGTTGTCTTTTGCCAAGATATTTCTCTCACCCAACATGGGTATATGTAAAATGACACCCCAAAACACATTCCCCAACTTCTCCTGAATACGGAGATACCAGATGTGTGACACTTTTTTGCAGCCTAGGTGGGCAAAGGGGCCCATATTCCAAAGAGCACCTTTCGGATTTCACTGGTCATTTTTTACAGAATTTGATTTCAAACTCCTTACCACACATTTGGGCCCCTAGAATGCCAGGGCAGTATAACTACCCCACAAGTGACCCCATTTTGGAAAGAAGACACCCCAAGGTATTCGCTGATGGGCATAGTGAGTTCATGGAAGTTTTTATTTTTTGTCACAAGTTAGTGGAATATGAGACTTTGTAAGAAAAAAAAAAAAAAAATCATCATTTTCCGCTAACTTGTGACAAAAAATAAAAAGTTCTATGAACTCACTATGCCCATCAGCGAATACCTTAGGGTGTCTACTTTCCGAAATGGGGTCATTTGTGGGGTGTTTGTACTGTCTGGGCATTGTAGAACCTCAGGAAACATGACAGGTGCTCAGAAAGTCAGAGCTGCTTCAAAAAGCGGAAATTCACATTTTTGTACCATAGTTTGTAAATGCTATAACTTTTACCCAAACCATTTTTTTTTTTACCCAAACATTTTTTTTTTATCAAAGACATGTAGAACAATAAATTTAGCGCAAAATTTATATATGGATCTCGTTTTTTTTGCAAAATTTTACACCTGAAAGTGAAAAATGTCATTTTTTGCAAAAAAATCGTAAAATTTTGATTAATAACAAAAAAAGTAAAAATGTCAGCAGCAATGAAATACCACCAAATGAAAGCTCTATTAGTGAGAAGAAAAGGAGGTAAAATTCATTTGGGTGGTAAGTTGCATGACCGAGCAATAAACGGTGAAAGTAGTGTAGGTCAGAAGTGTAAAAAGTGGCCTGGTCTTTCAGGGTGTTTAAGCCATGGGGGCTGAGGTGGTTAAGGGTGTTTAAGCTAGGGGGACTGAGGTGGTTAATTAAATAAAAAAAAGTATCCATATTAAGTATTTCCACATCCGTAACGACCTGCTCTATAAAAATACCACATGACCTAACCCCTCAGGTGAACACCGTCCAAAAAAGAAAATGAAAACTGTGCAAAAATGTTTTAACCTTACATCAGCAAATGTGCAACACAAAGCGATCAAAAAGGCGTATTCCCCCCAATAGCACCAATTTAATCGTCACCTCATTACGCAAAAAATTAGCTCCTACCGAAGACAATGGCCCAAATAATAAAAAAAACTATAGCTCTCAGAATATGGAGACACTAAAACATGATTTATTTTGTTTCAAAAATGCTGTTATTGTGTAAAACTTAAATAAATAAATAAAAAATACATATTAGGTATCTCCGCGTCCATAAGAACCTGCTGTATAAAAATATCACATGAACTAACCCCTCAGGTGAACACCGTCATTTTGTTTTATTAAAACGCAGTAAAAAAAGCAATTTTTTGTCACCTTACATCACAAAAAGTGTAATACCATGCGATCAAAAAGTCATACGCACCCCAAAATCATACCAATCAAACCATCATCTCATTCTACCAAAAATGAGATCCTATTAAGACAATCGCCCAAAAAAATAAAAATAAATAGGGCTGTCAGAATATCGAGACACTGAAATATGATTTTTTTATTCTAAAATGCTGTTATTGTGTAAAACATAAATAAAAAAAAGTATACATATGTTTCAAATGTTTTTATTTGAGGTTGACATAAGAAAGATTAACATACATTTTACCAAAAACATTAACATAGGTCAGAAATATTTATGACACATCTCTGGTAATATTTCCAATGCAAACCAATATATTAAGATATCAAAAAGTCCCTTCGTCAACCTCCCAACATTTGTCAGTTTTTTAAGGAGAATGAAGGAGGGGGAGGGGGAAAGGGGGACTATGGAAAGAAAAGTGGCGTAAGAACAGTAACCAAATTCTCCCTGAACAGCGGAGCAAAGATAACGTAACATTAGCCCAACTTACTGTCACGGGTAGTACGGGGAAGGAACCATAACAAAACAACAACAGACTAGGCCCCAAACCTAGGGAACAAAGAGGTCACCTCCTAGCAATTTCTGATTCTCTCCCTAAGCTGCTAATAACATGTGCAAATCTCAAAAGTAGAAATGCACATGCACAGGAACCTGAGACTACTGAAACATTGCACCAAACCCTCAGCTTAGGGAACAGGGAAAGAGGCAACCGGCTACTTCCAAACTGAAGGAGCTACTGTCTCCCTGAGGCCTAGTCAGAACAGACACACCAAGAAAAGGGAAAATGACTTAGCTTGAGAAGCAACTGGAACAGGAGAACCACCACACAAGCAGAGCACTCAACAAAAGGACTATCAGCCGCAGGGAAACAAGTGAGAGGCTGAACATATAAAGAGCCACCTGACTGATAACGAGCAGCATCTGCGAAGGGGTGGAAACCTGTCAGCAACAATGAAAACAAGAGAGATCTGTCAGATAGACTCCTGAGTCTTCCGCCTATCTGAACTTCTAAGATCTCTCTTAACACCTTAAGGACGCAGGGCGTATCGGTACGCCCTATTTCCCGAGTCCTTAAGGACTCAGGGCGTATCGGTACGTCCTAACTTTAAATCGGGATTCCGGCACCGCGGGGGTTAATTGCAACGGGATGCCGGCTGAAATCATTCAGCCGGCATCCCGTAACAACGCAGGGGGGGGTCATTTGACCCCCCCGTATCGGCGATCGCAGAAAACCGCAGGTCAATTCAGACCTGCGATTTTCTGCGTTTTCTGGTCCATTCGGGTGTCCTGTGACCCGATGAACCGGAAAAAGACTGCGATCGGTGGCGTAATTATACACCACCAATCGCAGTCCGAAGATTTGGAGAGGCGGTGCTGGCCCTGGTGCTGAACACTGCTGTCCAGGGTGCTGATTGGTGCAGGGGAGAGAGGCGCGAGATTCAAACTTCCTGCGCTCCTCTCTCCCCTCCTCTTCCTGTTCTGCACGAGCACCCGGCAGCATCGTCCAGCACCAGCTCCTGAGTCCCCCTAATCGCATTCCATCACCCTCCTGCACCCATAGCCACCCAGGCAGATTAGGGTCAGTGAGGGAGAGGCACCGTTAGGCAGGGAAAGAAGGGAAAAGTTAGTTAGGAAAAAAAAAAGCACTTTTATTCAAAACTTTCTTTGATCCATCTATCAGACCCCAGACCCCCCCCCTGCCACATGCTAGGGATCCTGTGGCCCACCCTAGTATGAGCCGCCCTGGGGTTCGTACTGGTTTCCCGGCCCACCAAATAAGTCCACCGGAGCCCCCTGCCGATGAACTTAGCTGGTGTCCCCCAGTGGACTTTGAGCCTGAGATTCCGGATTTTGCTGGCAATCCTGGAATCCAGATTCCCACAGTGGGGTTTACTGAAATTGACTATTTTAGTTTTTTTTCCAGTAACCCACTGGTGAATCTGATGGTGGAGCAGACGAATCTGTATGCCCAACAGTTCGTCGCTCAAAACCCAGGCTCATTTTTGGCTAGACCCGGTGGCTGGACGCCGGTCAGTGCAGCCGAGATGAGGACATTTTGGGGCCTCGTGCTGCATATGGGTCTATTCCAAAAACCCAGTGTCAGGCAATACTGGAGTGGGGACGTCCTATACCAGACCCCACTGTACAGTATGGTCATGACACGTCCCCAGTTTGAGGCCATCCGGAAATGTCTGCATTATTCCGATAATGCAGCATGTCCAGCCCGAGGTGATCCTGCCTATGACTGGCTGTATAAGATACGGCCGGTCATCGATCACTTTGGGGCCAAATTTCAGCAGGCCTACGTACCTGGAAGGGAGGTCGCGGTTGATGAGTCTCTCGTTGCGTTCAAGGGGAGACTCAGTTTCCGCCAATATATTCCCACAAAGCGGGCGAGGTATGGCGTGAAGCTATACAAAATTTGTGAGAGTAACTCAGGGTACACTTACAAATTTCGTGTGTACGAGGGGCGAGATTCCCGGATTCAACCCCCAGAATGTCCCCCCACTCTGGGTGTTACTGGGAAACTCGTGTGGGACCTTATGTACCCACTGCTGGATAAGGGTTACCACTTGTACGTGGATAACTTTTATGCCAGCATTCCCTTGTTCAGGTCCCTTGCCGCCAGATCCACGTTCACTTGTGGGACCGTGCGGAAAAATCAACGCGGCCTCCCTGCCTACCCCCTCCAGGTACCTATCCCCAGGGGTGAGACCCGTGCACTTACCAGTGGAAACCTGTTGCTGGTCAGGTATAAGGACAAGAGGGATGTCCTTATGCTGTCCACAATCCACGGTAACAGCACCACCCCTGTCCCTGTGCGAGGTACCGCGGCAACGGTCCTCAAGCCCGATTGTATCGTCGACTACAATCGGTATATGGGAGGAGTTGATCTCTCTGATCAAGTCCTCACGCCATATAACGCCATGCGCAAAACCCGGGCATGGTACAAAAAAGTTGCGGTCTACTTGGTGCAGGTTGCCATGTACAACTCTTTTGTACTATCCTGAAGCGCTGGCAGCACAGGGACATTCCTCCAATTCTATGAGGCAGTCCTCAAGGACCTGATCTTTTCGGACCAGGAAAGAGCAGGCCGGAGTACCTCGGGAATTGGAGGCGCCCGGATCGTCCCTGGCCAACACTTTCCAGGTGTGGTCCCCCATACTGGAAAGAAGGGACGAACCCAAAAAAAGTGCAGAGTGTGTCGCAGGAGGGGATACTGAAGGACACCACCACTCAGTGCGACACATGCCCCGATCATCCGGGCCTCTGCATTATCGATTGCTTCAGGGAGTATCACACTTCCATGGAGTACTAAATTTTTATAATCCCCAACAGTCCACTAGAGAACATAAAAAACTATGGCTCTCAGACTTTGGAGACACGGAAACAATTTTTTTTTCCCCAAAAAATATTAGTTTTAGTGCAGGCATCCTCAAACTGCTGCCCTCCAGATGTTGTAAAACTATAACTCCCAGCATGCCCAGACAACCTACAGCCATCAGCAGGGCATGGTGGGAATTGTAGTTTTACAACATCTGGAGGGCCGCAGTTTTAGTATGCCTGCTTAGTGTCTCCAAAGTCTGAGAACCATACATATTGGGCATCGTCGCGTGCGTAAAAGTCGTCGCTATAAAAATAACTTTTGACCAAACGCCTCGGATGAACCGTGTTAAAAATATAAAATAAAAACGGTGCCAAAACACCCATTTTTGGGCAAAATTTCCATTTGAATCCTTTTTGCCGGTAATAAAGCAAGGGTTAACAGCCAAACAAAACTAAATATTTATTGCCCCGATTCTGTAGTTTGCAGAAACACCCCATATGTTTTCGTTATATAGCCGCACGGCAGGGCATAGAACGAAGGGAACTCCATACGGTTTCTGGAAGGCAGATTTTGATGGACAGTTTTTTTTTGACACCATGTCCCATTAGAAGCCCCCCCTGATGTAGCCTAGACGAGAAACTCCAAAAAAGTGACCCCATCTAAAAAACTACACCCCTCAAGGTATTCAAAAGTTACTTTACAAACTATGTTAACCCTTTAGGTGTTCCACGAAACTAAATAGCGAATGTAGAAACAATTTTAGAATTAAATTTTTTTGTTACATTGCCTCAAAAAAGAGTAATATAGAGCAACCAAAAATCATATTTACCCCTAAAATAGTCCCAAAACAACAACCACCTTATCCCGTAGTTTCCAAGATGGGGTCACTTTTATGGAGTTTCTACTCTAGGGGTGCATCAGGGGGCTTGAAAGGGTACATGGTGTAAATAAACCAGTCCAGCAAAATCTGCCTTCCAAAAACCATATGACGTTCCCCTTCTTCTATGTCCTGCCGTTTAGCCAAATAGTAATTTACAACCACATATGGGGTGTTTCTGCAAACTACAGAATCAGGGCAACCCATTTTGAGTTTTGTTTGGCAGTTAACCCTTGTTTTAATCCTGGAAAAAATTGATTATATTGGAAAATTTTCCCAAAAATTTAAATTTCGAAATTGTTTCTCCATCTGCCATTAACTCTTGTGGAACACCTAAAGGGTTAACAAAGTTTGTAAACCCAGTTTTGAATACCTTGAGGGGTGTACTTTCTCAGATGGAGTCACTTTTTTGAAATTTCTATTCTAGGGGTGCAACAGGGGGCTTCAAATGGGACATGGTATAAACAAAACCAGTCCTGCAAAATCTGCCTTCCAAAACCCATATGGTGTTCCCCTCCTTCTATGTGCTCCCGTTCGGCCAAACAGTAGTTTACGACCACATATGGGGTGTTTCTGCAAACTACAGAATCAGGGCAACCCATTTTGAGTTTTGTTTGGCAGTTAACCCTTGTTTTACTCCTGGAAAAAATTGATTATATTGGAAAATTTTCCAAAAAATAGAAATTTTGAAATTGTTTCTCCATCTGCCATTAACTCTTGTGGAACACCTAAAGGGTTAACAAAGTTTGTAAACCCAGTTTTGAATACCTTGAGGGGTGTACTTTCTTAGATGGAGTCACTTTTTTGAAATTTTTATTCTAGGGGTGCAACAGGGGGCTTCAAATGGGACATGGTATAAACAAAACCAGTCCTGCAAAATCTGCCTTCCAAAATCCATATGGTGTTCCCCTCCTTCTATGTGCTCCCGTTCGGCCAAACAGTAGTTTACGACCACATATGGGGTGTTTCTGAAAACTACAGAATCGGGGCAACCCATTTTGAGATTTGTTTGGCAGTTAACCCTTGTTTTACTCCTGGAAAAAATTGATTATATTGGAAAATTTTCCAAAAAATAGAAATTTCGAAATTGTTTCTCAATCTGCCATTAACTCTTGTGGAAGACCTAAAGGGTTAATAAAGTTTGAAAAAACAGTTTTGAATACCTTGAGGGGTGTAGTTTCTAGAATGGGGTCATTTTTGGGAGGTTTCTATTATCTAAGCTTCACAATATGACTTCAAACTTGAACTGGTCCATAAAAAGGGATTTTGCAGAAAAATTTCAAAATTTGCTTCTAAACTTCTAAGCCTTGTAACATCCCCAAAAAATAAAATATCATTCCCAAAATGCTACAAACATGAAGTAGACATATGGGGAATGTAAAGTCATCACAATTTTGGGGGGTATTACTATGTATTACAGAAGTAGAGAAACTGAAACTTTGAAATTTGCTAATTTTTCAAAATTTTTGGTAAAATTTTTATTTTTTTTATGCAAAAAAATTAACTTTTTTGACCCAATTTTAGCAGTGTCATGAAGTACAATATGTGACGAAAAAACTACTATACTGGGCAAAATCCTCTGTGGAATAGAGAAGCATTCAGAAAGGGCCATGACACTTTATCAAACGCCTTTTCGGCATCTAGACTTAATAATAGTGGGGGAACATTACCATCTCGTGTCTTAAGGGTGGCGGTTACAGCTGCCCTGATGTTTTTGACAGATTGTCTAGATTTAATGAAACCTCTTTGTGAGGGCTGTATGATGTTGGGGAGGATGTCTTGTAATCTAATTGATAGGATTTTTGCCAGAAATTTGTAATCACTATTCAGAAGGGATATGGGTCTATAAGACTGTGACAGTGTCACGTCTTTATTTGGTTTGGGAAGTAATATTGTCCTAGTGTCTAGGAATAGGTCCACCGCCGCATGTATCTTTGTATATGGCATTGTAGAGCTTGGTTAGTATAGAGATGATCTCAGCATTAAGCATTTTATAATATTCGTTACAGAGTTGGGTGAGGAGGAAATGACATTTTGCACCTCAGCCTCTGTAATATCCGTGTCTAGGACTGATTGTTGTTCCTCCGTAAGAATAGAAATATCCAAAGACTAGAGGAAGGTGGTTATTTTGTCTGGGTCTGTTGGAGTGGCCCTGCATAAATCCTCGTAGTACGAGTGAAATATGTCTCTGATCTTTCCTATCTCAGTAGTAATACCCCGAGAGACGGGGTAGTGTATAGAGTGAATGTGGGTATGTTTAGTGCGGTTTTGGGTCAGGCTCGCCAGGAGATGTCCCGGTTTGTTTGCCTCCCTATAGTATTTTTTCTGATCCAGTCGAGTCAGCCAAATTGCCTGACTCTGGACAAAAGATTCTAATATCTGCTTAGTTTCTTCATATACTTGTTTGGTGTGGGAGGAAGGGGAATGAGTATATGACTGTTGGGATATAAGCAGATTTTTATGTAAAGAAGATAATTTTTCAGCCGTCTTTTTGCGTTTCATTCGAATGTAGTTGATGACGTGTCCTCTAACGACTGCCTTGGAGGTTGCCCATAGGAGTGGAAGGTTATCTAGGTGTTCAATATTACCATCCACAAAATTGGCCCAGTGTATTTTAAGGTAGTCCTGAAATTCATCCGATTTGTATAGATATGTGGTAAATTTCCATAGAGTAGTTCTAATTTGTGATTCTGGGGCTTGTATAGTCATGGTGATAGGCGCATGATCTTAAATCGCAATCGCCATAATCGACGTGTCGTGAATAGTGTGGAAAAGGGAAGATGATATTAATGAATGGTCAAGTCTTGAAAAACTAGCGTGTGCTGCCAAGTAGAAGGTATATTCTCAGGAGGTGGTGTAATGAAGTCTCCACGGGTCACATAGTGAGACCGCTTCCATTAAATTGGTGAGATCTCTGAGGGTGGTCTAAGTGGCGCTTGTGGAGCGGAATTATCTAGAGTAGGGTAGATGGTGGTATTAAAATAACCACCAACAAATAGGTTAAGATCTGCCCTAGGTAGGAGAAGGGCTTGGAGCCTGGCAAAAAAAATCTGTGTTTGTTTGGTTAGGGGCATATACAGTATATTTAAAAGAGTGTATGGCTTCCCCGCTATTTGTATTCAGAGCAGTATATATCTGCCCCCTTTATCCTCCAGTGTTTCCTCTATTGACACCCCCAATCCTCTTCTGAATAATATGGCCACCCCTCTGGCTTTAGACGTGTAGTCCGATGAATGACATCCATCAAGCCAGGTCGCCCGTAGGTCCCTATTGGACCCCCGCTTCCAGTGTGTTTCTTGTAAAAATATTATATCCGGTTTCATGCGTTTTAGGTGTGTAAGGACCTTTTTTTTGTTTGACTGGGTTGCTGAGACCCGTTCCAAGATATTATTTTAAGTGTAGAGGGGGTGTGATAGTCCCCTGTGTCATGAGATGTGTGTGATGTTATTTGATCTTGTGTTGTGGCATACTGAGTCAAGAATTGAATCATGACTAACCATTCTCCGTCGTCCCAGCAGCGACAGAGTACAGAATGGTGAGACCGAAGTGGAGTACTCAGAGTCAGGGGCCCGCGCGCCTCGGCCAAGTTCCAGGTCCTGATTTTCGGGCAGATCACGATTTCACTCTCCGCGTCCCGACTCAGGCGACAATCAAGATGGAAATTGAGGTCGTGGAAGCAGTGTCTCCGCCAGCCCGCAACGGATGTATGCTGCCGCTCTGCGCGGCTCCGGTCCTCAGCGTGTCCGGTCCTCAGAACTGGACTTTGAGGGTGGCAGTCGCCCGACAGCTGTCACGGAACCATGAACCAGACGTACAACAAGAGATAAGAGAAAATAAGAAGGCTTTATTGAAAATAAAGCTGTAAAGCAAAAGTCCAAACGGATGGTGAAACCGAGCAGAGTCTTTGCGAAGCCAGAGGTCAGGAACCAGAAGGGTAGTCAGACGAAGCCAGGATCAGGAACCAGCAGGGTAGTCAGACGAAGCCAGGATCAGGAACCAGCAGGGTAGTCAGACGAAGGAGAACAGCAAGAAGGTAAGACCATGACAGTACCTCCCCCTCAAGGGCCCCTCCTCCGCGGAGCACAAAACGGTTTCTGAGGGAAGCGTGCGTGGAAGGCTCGGAGCAAGGCAGGAGCATGGACATCTGCGGAGGGAACCCAGGAACGCTCCTCTGGACCATAACCACGCCAATGGACCAAAAACTGCAACCGACCGCGGACCAGGCGTGAGTCCAGGATATTGCTCACCTCATATTCCTCACGATTGCCCACTTGGACCGGACGAGGCCGAGGAACCGAGGAAGTGAAACGATTACACACCAGTGGCTTCAACAGGGAGACATGAAACACGTTGGAGATCCGCATGCCAGGAGGAAGCGCAAGGGCATAGGCTACCGGGTTTACCCTGCGAAGCACTCGGAAGGGACCAACAAAGCGAGGCGCCAGCTTGGGAGTGGGCACTCGAAGGTTGAGGTTGCGGGTGGACAACCATACACGGTCTCCGACCTGGTAGGAAGGAGCAGGCGCTCGTCTGCGATCAGCCTGGAGTTTCTGGCGCTGCGCAGAGGCCTCAAGGGACCTCTGGATCTGTACCCAAGAAGCACGTAGGACGGAAAGGTGATCCTCCACAGCCGGAATATCCTGGGGAGAGAATACCTCCGGTAACACGGCAGGTTGGAACCCATAATTGGCCATGAAGGGAGACGTCCCAGAGGAAGAGTTCACCGCCGTGTTCCTGGCAAACTCAGCCCAAGGCAGGAGGTCAACCCAATTGTCTTGGTGGTCGGAGACATAGCAACGAAGGAATTGCTCCAAGGCCTGATTGGATCGTTCTGCGGCCCCATTGGACTGAGGGTGGTAGGCCGAGGAGAAGGAGAGATGAATCCCCAACTGGGAGCAAAAGGCGCGCCAGAACCTGGACACAAACTGACTCCCCCGATCCGACACAATCTCCTTGGGCAAACCGTGCAACCGGAAGACCTCCCTGGCAAAAATCGTGGCCAACTCTTGTGCAGAGGGTAACTTCTTGAGAGGAACACAGTGGCACATTTTGGAAAACCGATCCACAATCATGAGAATGACCGTATGGCCTCGGGATGCAGGGAGGTCCACAATGAAATCCATCCCCAGGTGTGACCATGGGCGCTCCCCGGTGGCTATGGGTTGCAGAAGACCCAACGGAAGGTGCCGAGGGGACTTACTCTGGGCACAAACGGAGCATGCCGCTACATATGCGGCGATGTCGGAACGTAGGGAAGGCCACCAGAACAGACGTGAAACAGCCCAGGACAGCTGATTCTTTCCAGGATGCCCCGCGGTCTTGGAGTTATGGTAGGTACGCAACAACCGAGTGCGCAACTCCTCAGGCACAAAACATCTGCCGTTGGGTCTCCCAGAGGGAGCACCAGATTGAGCCGCCAAAATCTGCTCACCCAGGGGAGAGGTCAGGCTGGTGCGAATGGCGGCCAGGATCTGATTCGGAGGTATGACCGAAGTCAGAATCGACTCCTCCCTGGACAGCTCGGAGTACTGCCGTGATAAGGCATCCGCCCTGATGTTCTTGGAACCGGGTAGGTAGGAGACCACGTAATTAAAACGTGACAAGAACAGAGCCCATCTGGCCTGACGTGGTGTCAATCTCTTGGCCTCAGAAAGGTAGGTCAGATTCTTGTGGTCCGTCAGGATGAGAACCGGAACCACCGAACCCTCGAGCAAGTGCCTCCATTCTTTAAGGGCCTGCACGATGGCCAATAACTCCCTGTCACCAATCTGATAGTTGCACTCCGCGGAAGACAGTTTCCGGGAGTAAAACCCACAAGGAAGCAGAGGACCCTCTGGTGTTCTACGCTGAGACAGAAGGGCGCCTACTCCCGTCTCAGACGCGTCCACCTCGAGGACAAAGGGCAACCCAGGGTTGGGATGTGACAGAATCGGAGCCGACACAAAGGCGGACTTTAGGGCCTCAAAAGCTCGGATGGCCTCGAGCGGCCAGACCTGGGAATTACTGCCCTTCCTGGTCAGATCCGTGAGAGGCTTGGCCAGCATGGAAAAGTCCCTGATGAACTTCCGATAATAATTGGCGAAGCCCAAAAAGCGCTGCAGGGAACGAAGACCACTGGGCTGGGGCCACTGTAAGACAGCCGAAACCTTCTCAGGATCCATGGAGAACCCCTCAGCGGAAATGATGTAACCTAAGAAGGTTACCTGGGATCGGTGAAATTCGCATTTCTCAAGCTTACCGAACAGCTTGTTCTCTCGTAACCGTTGCAACACTCGTCTGACATCCAGAATGTGGACCTCCATGGATTCAGAATATACCAAGATGTCATCCAAATAGACCACCACACACTGCTGCAACAGGTCACGGAAAACATCGTTGATGAATTCCTGAAAGACTGCGGGCGCATTGCACAACCCAAAGGGCATAACCAAGGATTCATAATGACCGGTCCTGGTGTTAAACGCGGTCTTCCACTCATCGCCCGCCTTGATCCTTACCAGGTTATATGCCGCCCTCAGGTCGAGTTTGGTAAAGACCGTGGCCCCTTTAAGGCGATCGAACAGCTCGGATCGTTCTTGATCGTGATGCGATTGAGACCCCTGTAATCGATGCAAGGCCTCAACTCACCGCCCTTCTTTTTCACAAAGAAAAATCCAGCCCCTGCCGGGGACGAAGATTTGCGAATGTGTCCGCGTGAAAGCGCCTCCCTCACGTACTCCTCCATGGCCTCATTCTCCGCTACCGACAGTGGATAGACTTTGCCACGAGGAGGAACGGCACCAGATTGTAACTCTATGGCACAATCGTATGGGCGGTGCGGAGGTAGGGCAACCGCGCGCACCTTATCGAATACATCCCGGTACTCCTCGTATTCAGGAGGCAACAGAGAGTCCGAGGAAGTACACAGCAACTTGACAGGCCCATGGATGCAACTAGCCCCACACTGCGGTGACCACGAGAGGATCTCGACCGATCTCCAATCGAAAGTCGGATTATGCTTCTGGAGCCAGGGGTACCCCAAGACCACCGAGTAGTGTGGAGACGAAATAACCTGGAGACAGACCGACTCTCTATGAACGGCACCAATGGCTATCCCCACTGGAAGGGTCTCATGAGTCACGTGTGGCGGCAGAAGGGGTCTGCCGTCTATCGCCTCAAGAGCCAGTGGGGAACCTCGAGCCTGCAGAGGAATGGAATTGGCGGCAGCGAACACACTATCAATGAACAAACCACCAGCACCAGAGTCCACCAACGCCTGGGTCGTCACCGAGCCCCCGACCCAGGAGAGGACAACAGTGATCAGTGGTTTGTCAACACGGGAAACCGGGGACGAGGAGACTCCACCCAAGATCTGCCCCCGACAGGATCTCAGGTACGAGCGTTTTCCCGGACGGTTCGGACATGCTAACCGAAAATGCCCACCGAGACCACAGTACATGCATCGGCCCTCGCGTCTCCGGAGTGCCCTCTCCCCCTCGGACAGGCGAGCAAACCCCAGCTGCATGGGTTCACCCCCAGACAAGTCATCCCCAGGAGGCGTGGGAGGAGAGGGAGGCACGGGTGGGACAGCAAACATAGGCACCAATCTGTTAGAAGACCTCCGCAGGTTCTCCTTAAAGGAAGGTCTCTCCCTGAGTCTGGTGTCAATCAAAATCAGGAATGAAATAAGGGACTCGAGCTCAACTGGTAGGTCCTTAGCTGCAACCTCATCCTTCAAGGCATCCGAGAGACCATGAGAGAAAGCAGCGACCAGAGCCTCATTATTCCAGCCCACCTCTGCTGCCAGGGTACGAAACTCAATGGCGTATTCAGCTACGGATCGTGAACCCTGTCTGATGGACATAAGGAGCTTCGCAGCAGAGGCAGCACGAGCCGGCACATCGAATACCTTCCGAAGAGAAGCAACAAAACCGGAAAACTCGGCAACCACCGGATTGTTGTTCTCCCATAAAGGGCTGGCCCAGGCCAAGGCCTTGTCCGAGAGCAGCGAGATCAAGAAGCCCACCTTTGATCTCTCAGTAGGAAAGGCATGTGGCAGCAACTCGAAATAAATGCCCACCTGGTTAAGGAAACCTCGGCACTGAGTTGGCTCTCCCCCAAAGCGCTGTGGAAGAGGGGCAGAACCGGTCATACCCCGAAACACCGCAGGCGCAACAACAGGTGTCGGGGTAGACTCTGGCGCAACAACCGGAGCGGCAGTAGGAGCGAGCCCAGGAGCGACAACCGACCCATCGGCAACGGGAGCGAAATGAGCCGTGCGTTCAAGCAGGGTTTGCAACGCCACAGCGAACCGACCCAACAGGTGATCCTGCTGATCAAGTCTGGCAACCAGCGTGGGTAGCGAGGATGGCCCTGTACCGTCAAAATTCATGGCTTGGTCCTAATGTCACGGAACCATGAACCAGACGTACAACAAGAGATAAGAGAAAATAAGAAGGCTTTATTGAAAATAAAGCTGTAAAGCAAAAGTCCAAACGGATGGTGAAACCGAGCAGAGTCTTTGCGAAGCCAGAGGTCAGGAACCAGAAGGGTAGTCAGACGAAGCCAGGATCAGGAACCAGCAGGGTAGTCAGACGAAGCCAGGATCAGGAACCAGCAGGGTAGTCAGACGAAGGAGAACAGCAAGAAGGTAAGACCATGACAACAGCCGGCTCGAAGATGTCCCACTGGTGAGTAGGGTTCAGCGGCAGCTTCAGATCGCCTGCCGGTCTGTGTTCCAGGCCACGGTTTCTCATGCGCATAGGCCGCAACCGCATATAAAGCGCCCACAACGTTGTACAGGGCTCAAAATCTCTGATTCGGGCCGGGAAGGGCCAATATGATGATATATCCCCTAGAAAAGGGGCAGTTTAGTGTAGATGGTGATAGATTTAATCTTTCTAGCCGGAGCTCTCAGCCTGCTTCCAAAAATGCTTTATTATGTAAAACTGTAAAAAAACAACCAAACAAAATAGTCATATTTGGTATTGTCGCATACGTAACAACCTGCTCTATAAAAATACCACATGATCTAACCTGTCAGATGAACATTGTAAATAACAAAAAATAAAAACGTTGCCAAAACAGCTATTTTTTGTTACCTTGCCTCACAAAAAGTGTAATATAGACCAACCAAAAATCATATGTACCCTAAAATAGTACCAAAAAAACTGCCACCTTATCCCACGGTTTCCAAAATGGGGTCTTTTTTTTGGGACTTTCTACTATAGGGGTGCATCAGGGGGTCTTCAAGTGTGACATGGCAGCTTAAAATTATCCCAGTGAAATCTGCCTTCCAAAAACCATATGGCGCTCCTTTCCTACTGCGCCCTGTCTTGTGCCCATACAGCAGTTTACGACCACATATGGGGTGTTTCTGTAAACTACAGAATCAGGGCAATAAATATTGAGTTTTGTTTGGCTGTTAACCCTTCCTTTGTTACTGCAAAAAATGGATTAAAATGGAAAATTTGCCAAAAAAAGTGAAATTCTGAAATTTCATCTCCATTATTCTTTAATTCTTGTGGAGCACCTAAAGGTGAATGGAGCCAGTGCTTGTAATTATACTACGCCTCTGCTCCAGAGGAGATAACGCATACTGTAATGACCAGGAAGCACCGCCTCCTCTTCATCCAGCTGAGCGGTGGGGTGCGCGTGTCGGACCCCTGACGATCAGATATTGATAACCTATCTTGATGATAGGTCATGAATATATATGGAAGGACAACCCCTTTAACCCCTTCAGGACCAAGACATTTTCCAATTTTAACTTTTGGCCTTCCCGGAGCCATAACTTTTATAATTTTCCATTCAAATAGCTGTATGAGGGCTTGTTTTTTTTTGCGGGACAAATAGTATTTTCTATTGGCATCATCTACTTTTGAATTTGATGTGGTGTAAAGCTGTAAAATCCAGATGGGATGGAATGTAAAAAATAAATAAATCTGCCACAGTGTAATTACAGTGATATCACATTTTCTTTGCATCTCCATATAATGATCCCCATTTCTGATTTAGAATTATGTCTACGTTGATGACTGAGGGATAATTTTTTGCGTTGTGATCTGTAGTTTTAATATTTATACCACTTTGGAGGGTGTGGGTGAGTGGGTTTTTGATCACTTTTTATTCGTTTTTTTTTTTATGAAGCAATGAAAACAATTGCTATTTTTTTTTCAGTTATACCTATGGGATACATATTTTAATAGTGATATTTTTTTTTCAAAATGGCGGTGCCAAAGATGATTTATATTTTTACTTTATATTTATTTTTATCTTTATTTTGGAGAAAGAGGGATGATTTTAATTTTAACAGTTTAAAAAGCTCTCCTTATTTAAAAGGGCTCCTAAGGGATCTGAACATGCAATCTTTTTTCTCATGCACACAAGTGTGTGTGCCCCGTTCCTATATTGCGGACAGCAAAGATCCTATTGACTTGAATGGGTCTGCAATCTGCAAGATACAGAGTGGTATGGAGCAGAGGCATGGATCAGAAGCCCACGGAAGCAGTACAAAGTGCTTCCAAAGGATTTCTCTCCGTGCTTCTGCACCGCAAAAAAATAGAACGTGTTCTATCTTTTTGTGGTGCGGAACGTATCTTGCGGATCACAGACCCATTGAAGTGAATGGGTCCACATCTGCAAACTGCCTGCACTTGGCTGGTACCTATGCATTGCGGACCACTACATTCTTGGGTAAATCCACCTCAGATGCTGTGGTTACAAAAGACTATGGCATCTGTCTGCGATCGGCATTATGGTCAATCACAGACATTAGCCATGGGTCTCTTTAAAACAGCAGAAACCCAGAACAGAATCTAAACAAACCTTTCTCAGCAAACTACACTTTGCTGAAACCACTGCAGCTTTCTGGATTTCAGTTATCTCACCCATCTGAGGTATCTGGGTGAGATATACACACCTTCCACCACAGTAGATATAGATAGATATAGAGATGTAAATAGATACGGTAAATGATGATAGATAGATATCTCTCCATCTTCACACACATATTATATACACACACACACACACACACACACTGTACACCTATGTACAGTACAGACCAAAAGTTTGGACACACCTTCTCATTCAAAGAGTTTTCTTTATTTTAATGACTATGAAGGCATCAAAACTATAAATTAACACATGTGGAATTATATACATAACAAACAAGTGTGAAACAACTGAAAATATGTCATATTCTAGGTTGTTCAAAGTAGCCACCTTTTGCTTTGATTACTGCTTTGCACACTCTTGGCATTCTTTTGATGAGCTTCAAGAGGTAGTTCCCTGAAATGGTCTTCCAACAGTCTTGAAGGAGTTCCCAGAGATGCTTAGCACTTGTTTGCCCCTTTTGCCTTCACTCTGCGGTCCAGCTCACCCCAAACCATCTCGATTGGGTTCAGGTCCGGTGACTGTGGAGGCCAGGTCATCTGGCGCAGCACCCCATCACTCTCCTTCATGGTCAAATAGCCCTTACTTTCAAAGTTTTCCCAATTTTTCGGCTGACTGACTGACCTTCATTTCTTAAAGTAATGATGGCCACTAGTTTTTCTTTACTTAGCTGCTTTTTTCTTGCCATAATACAAATTCTAACAGTCTATTCAGTAGGACTATCAGCTGTGTATCCACCTGACTTCTCCTCAACGCTACTGATGGTCCCAACCCCATTTATAAGGCAAGAAATCCCACTTATTAAACCTGACAGGGCACACCTGTGAAGTGAAAACCATTTTAGGGGACTACCTCTTGAAGCTCATCAAGAGAATGCCAAGAGTGTTCAAAGCAGTAATCAAAGCAAAAGGTGGCTACTTTGAAGAACCTAGAATATGACATATTTTCAGTTGTTTCACACTTGTTTGTTATGTATATAATTCCACATGTGTTAATTCATAGTTTTGATGCCTTCAGTGTGAATCTACAATTTCATAGTCATGAAAATAAAGAAAACTCTTTGAATGAGAAGGTGTGTCCAAACTTTTGGTCTGTACTGTACATATCCACACACATGTATGTATTTTATATATATCACATTGTGGGAAAAGCAGTAACCTTTATTCAAAGCTGGGAATGTAGGATTGCTATCATTATGTAGATTTCTCTATGTAGTTATTTGACTGGTGGATTGATGAGATGACACCTGAGGTGCTGTTGTCACTATGGCATCACAAGTAGGCAGAGATGTCATGTGATTTCTCCTTTGAAGATGCTTGCTGTGAAGCATGCTGGGATTTTTACTTTCACTTTGCAGATGCTCCGCCCACACAGCCTCTCATCAACGTGAGCATGCTATGCTGAATGCAGTAGAAAAATTATATATACACAGTATATCTCTCATGATACAAATACCTCTTGGCTTTAGTTATTGTCTGGGGCACTTTAATGTTTTTTATACTTATAGTGGCCAACCCCTTTAAGTGTTACGGATCAGTGAGAGTGGACCCATTGTGCCAAGTAACTGGTTTGGCTTTGGGTCAAACACTAAGGGTCCATTCACACGTCTGTAAGTGTTTTGTGGATCCGAAAAACACTGACAGCGGCCATGTGCACATGGCCGGCACTATAATAGAAAATGCCTATTCTTGTCAGCTATTGCGGACAAGAATAGGACATGTTCTATTTTTTTTGCGGAGCCACAGAACGGAAGTTCGGGGCCGCAGAACGGGAGTGCGGATGAGGACAGCACACTGTGTGCTGTCCACATCTTTTCCAGCCCAATTGAAAATGAATGGGTCCGCACCCGTTCCGCATAATGGATCCAGACCATTCATACGGACATCTGAATGGAGCCTAAGGGCATTCACCAGGGGAAGGCCATGGATCTAGCCTTCACCACAGGGGAGCAACCAACCCACTATCTCTTGGGATAGTCCCAGTATAGTTGGAAGCTGACCTACTGAGGTCAGGAACACTGACCACACTGAGGCACGGAAAATGCACCAAAACCGCAGGTATGGTCTGAACAGTCACTAAACTGGGCTGGATGGCTGGGATGCTGGGGAAAAAGCACCAAATCACAGAAGCAGCTTGGACAGTCACTACTACTGGAACAGCAGATATCTATCAACACAGAACAGGAGACACTAGGAGAGCTAGCGGGTAGGGTGGATGGAAAAACCTAGACTGCAGCACAGACAGACTAGGATGACTTAAACATTGACTTGTATGCACTTTTATAAACATTAGCATCAAGCTGCCCCAGTGGGGCTCACAATCTGCACGGACATCTACTGTATCTGGTCCTGTATCTGTCACAATGGCAAGCCAAAGCCAGTTATTGTTACTGTTACTATAATAATAACCGTTCCTTTTTTTGCCACATATCACAGATTTATGTTTAAGTAAGAACAAATTATACACATGTACATAGTGCAATACCAGTCCTATAACTTAAAGGGCTTTTGTCACCAGAATCCCTGTAGTGAAACAGGCTGTAACAGCGGCTGATGTGCGCCGCTGTTCTCCTGCTTACCGCCTCGGTCCTGGGCGCCGTGTTCAGCGGTGATCTGCTGCCTGTGCTTCCCCTTTCACTGCTGCAGTCCTGGGCTCTGTCCTTGCAGGTACTGTTTGTTCTGTGATCTGCTCCACAGTTTCCTTTCAGCCCTGGCCACAGCATGTTTGCTGATTGTTCCCTGCAGCACTTGCTTAAGGGCCGGCGCGCGTCACTTCCTGTGCTTTATGGGTTATATAATGTGACCTCGCTAGCCAATCCTAGCCCCCCTGCATGTATATAAGTGGCTCAGCCCCCTTCCCAGATGCCTGAGTGTCAAGGTCCTTGTGCCCTGCAAAGGTTGCTGATTTCTCTGCTTGTGTTCCTGTGTACCTGACCTGTGCTTGTGTTGTGGATTCCGATATATGTTTGATCCCTGCCTGCTTGCCTTGACTCTCCTGTTGCCGACCTGGATTGCCTGACCTGTGCCTGTGCAGCCTGCCCTGACCTATTGCTTGTTTAACTTCGCCTCTGCCTCATCCTTCGATCCGGCACTGTTGCTCCTGGTTACGACTCGGCCTACTGACTACATCTGTACCTCTGGCGACCAGATGCCTCATGTGCCAATCCTCCTCAAGAGGTAGCTGTGGCAAAACCAACCTCGCCACTGGGTTCTGGAGAAGCCTGGTTGCTAGCCTCTTGCCCCAGGATTATGGGCCCTCTCATCAGCCCATGCTAAACCTAAACCCCATGGCGATTTGACTGTGTTTGTGGCATCTGAGCGCTGTTCGGATATATTGAGCGCTCAGATCCAAGCCATCTGGGGATATGTTAAATGTCTATGTTTTATGCAATAGCTGCACAGTTAAATATTCTTATATCTTTTATTGTCTTTTGCTACCATTGGGCTAATGGAGTTTTGCCTCTGCCCTTGGAGATAAATTGGATTACTTCCCAATTGTCTCCAGGACAGAAGATATTGGGTAAAACTGTGTATTCTCCTGCCTGTGATAATTACATTAACCCATTGTGTAGGGTAATTGTATCACAGTCAGAGGGGAGGATTTTGTGTGGGAGTGTCTGAGTGTATTGTACATGTTTACTGGTTGTTTTACAAAACCCTGTGGGTGGTACTAATGTATATATAAGAACAATAAACCCAGAGCTCTGGCTGACCACTGCTTGACCCTCAACACAGAGCCTCATCTCGTTCTTGGGGGGATTCACTGTATGCTGTTAGAGACTGATTGCTAGGAGTGTAAGCCGCTTGGGTTAGTTTCCTATTCGTCTGCTAGCAGCTATTCAGTACTATGCTGTATTCCATTCGGGAGTTTGGAGCATTCCCTTGTATGCCGTTCAGGGAGTTTGGTGTTCTGTAAGTAGCTGTGCCTGTAGCTCTGGAAGGGGAAGATCGCCTAAACGGTTTTAACCCCTTTTATGCCCGGGGTGCCATTACAGTAGCGACCTGGTGTTCCTCTCGGGAAAGCCTATCCCCACCATCTGGGGTACTGTGAAGAACAAGGGGTTCACTTGGACAACACCCTTAGAGGAGGTAGGGCGATGGCACAGTGGGTTCACACCCACTGGTTCATGACATAGGCTAACCTGTGAGATGTGTGCAGGTCAGCAGAAGCTAGAAGAGTTGGTCCCATCCCCATTTGTGACTTTATTTTTGAGAAAACTGAACTAATATATGCAAATGAGCATCTAGAAGCTCCTGCTGCTTCTATTCCCTTGTAATTTGACAGGCCAGGCAGCGTCATCATACCTGGCCATGACATCTCCAAATCTTGTGGCTTTGCTGTGCACTCCGGTACCCAGCGCAAGCGCAATACAGAGCAGAACTGCCGGCAAGACTCTCTCCTGTAATGAGTTTAAGGGGTCTGTATTTAGTGGGTCTGGTCTAGGGCCTATATTTAATTACTGTCCTGGGTCTGTATTTGTTAAGTAGACTGCTTTTGTTTAGAGTTGTCAATCTATTCCTGGGGTTGGTCAGTGGTCTGTATTATGGCTGCAAAAGCAAGAGGTGAAAGATGTCTCAGCATCAAACTCTGCAATGAGAGTTTGAGAATTTGTTATGGTGATCTGGGCCAGATGGAGAAGACATGGAAAGAAGAGATGTCAACAATGAATCCATGGATTGATAGAGGACCTGTCACTTCCACCGGCATCTCTGCTATAGTAAAATTTTACATTCCACAAAAAGTATTCGGAAAGTCTCCATTTAGGTATGGCCTAATTGATAGAGGAGCGTTGCCAGGGCAATGGTTCATCCGGCTGTTAAAGCTAGCAGTTATTGTGATGTTGGCAGGCAAGGCAGAGCAGTGGTGGGGATTGTGGGTGGAGTTTTGGGAACATACTGGGCCCTATGGACTAACTAGTCTGCCATTTGGGTTAAGCCACTTCAAAGAAAAGATTTTTGGTTTGTTCATTATTGTCCACCATATTGGCCTAGCAAGATAATGCCAACTCCAGAGACATGAACATTCTTCCATTCTTCTGCTGGCATCCTAAAGCCCAGTCATTGCTCAGTACTGCTTTAACTGCATCAATCAAAGCCTGTAGAGAAATGGCCCAAAAAGAACCCATTAAGACCTAATTATAGGATAGTTAGTGCTAATTATCTTTCACTAAACAAAACCTGCACAGACAGCAGGAGATAAGTCTACACAAAGAGAGGCTGGCTGTCACATGGATGATGTGGGAAATAAAATCCAAATTAACAACATGAGTCTTAGCTGAATAGAATCCAAGTCCAGTTTCCAAAACTAGGCAAATCCCCAAAAAATTGTTCACTATAGCTAGGCGATCCTTACATAGCAGCCAATCCTAGGCCCGGCAAACTGAAAAAGACAAATACACTTTTGCACCTTGGGGATAAGCAGGATTTCATTTTTATTACATTAAAGGTATGAATACTTTTACAACCTTATTTGCATTGCTCCAATGCATCTAAAATAAAATATGACTTAATTTTGCAAATAGTCTTGATTAAAGCTATCCTACTGTTTTGTGTATATAGAGGTACTACAGGATCAGACTACAGGTTTAATGGAAGATTAGTGTTATGCTAAAGAATCAGTTTGAGCCTTAGGTTACTTCGGATACTTAGTATTAAAATGGCTTTAATCCCTTAGTGACCAGCCTGTTTTGTGTCTTAGCGAACTAGCAATTTTTGTTTTATTTTTATATCACATTCCAAGAGCTATAACTTTTTAATTTTTTTGTCAATATAGTCATAGGAGGGTTTGTTTTTCGCAGGTCAAGTTGTAGTTTTTAATAGCACCATTTTGGGGTACACATAACTCGTTGACTAACTTTTATTAACTGTTACTGGGTAGAGTTGAGCGGACACCTGGGTGTTCGGGTTCGGCAGGTTCGGCCGAACTTGAAAAAAAATTTCGGGTTCGGAACCCGAACTTGACCCGAACTTGACCCCGAACCCGAACCCCATTGAAGTCAATGGGGACCCAAACTTTTGAGCACTAAAATGGCTGTAAAAATGTCATGGAAAGAGCTAGAGGACTGCAAAAGGCAGCAAAATGTGCTTAAGAGCATGGCAAATGCTCTGCAAACAAATGTGGATAGGGAAATGAATTAAAAAAACATAAAAGACCTTAAAAAAATTAAAATTAGGAATGATGTAGGAGGAAGAGGTTGAAGAGGCGGTGAATGGGTGGATGTGGCCGTGTAGGTTCACGTGGCGGTCTAGGTGGAAGCGGCAGCGAAGGAGGAATAGGTAGCCAACACAAATGTGTTATTTTGCATTTTTACATAGGGGTATCCCCCAAAATATTGGGACATATAAAAAAAAAAAAAAAAAAAAGGAAAAAGTGCACTTGAGTACAAGGATGGATGGTTGAGGCTGTTAGAACTGTCTATTCTGCACAAGGTACAGACAAGTCTTGTGGGATCCAGGCCTGGTTTATTTGATTGCACGTGAGCTTGTCCGCTTTGGCTGTGGACAGACGGCTGCGTCTGTCTGTAATGGCACCTCCTGCCGTGCTAAATACACGTTCAGAGAGTACACTGGCTGCAGGGCAGGCCAGCACCTCCAAGGCATACAGGGCAAGCTCTGGCCATGTGGACAATTTGGAGACCCAGAAGTTGAATGGGGCAGAACCATCAGTCAGTACGTGTAGTCGTGTGCATAGGTACTGTTCCACCGTGTTGTTCAAATGCTGCCTCCTGCTAACACGCTCCATATAAACAGTTGGGGCCGGTTGTTGCGGCGAGGTGACAAAGCTTTTCCACATGTCGGCCATGCTAACCCTGCCTTCTGAGGTGCTGGCGCTGACACAGCTGCGTTGGCGACCTCTTCCTCCTCCCCTGCCTTCGCCTTGTGCTTCCACTTGTCCCCCGGCGTCAGTCGGGAATGCTCTCAGGAGCGCGTCTACCAGCGTGCGCCTGTAGTTGCGCATCTTCCAATCACGCTCCAGTGAGGGAATAAAGGACGACACATTCTCTTTGTAACGGGGATCCAGCAGGGTGGCCACCCAGTAGTCAGCACACGTTAAAATATGGGCAACTCTGCTGTCGTTGCGCAGGCACTGCTGCATGTAGTCGCTCATGTGTGCCAGGCTGCCCAGAGGTAAGGACTAGCTGTCCTCTGTGGGAGGCGTATCGTCTGCGTCCTCCGTATCACCCCAGCCACGCACCAGTGATGGGCCCGAGCTGTGTTGGATGCCACCCCGCTGTGAACATGCTTCATCCCCATCCTCCTCCTCATCCTCCTCCTCCTCGTCCTCCTCCAGTAGTGGGCCCTGGCTGGCCAAATTTGTACCTGGCCTCTGCTGTTGCAAAAATCCTCTTTCTTAGCCACTTCTAAAAGACTGGCCTGAAAGTGTTAGAGATGACCTCTCTTCCTCCTCCTCGTCCTGGGCCACATCCTCTTCCATCATCGCCCTAAGTGTTTTCTCAAGGAGACATAGAAGTGGTAGTGGTGCTGTTCCGCAGTGCGACTCACCCGTGCGTGCTGCAGCTGAAACTCCACTATGGCCTGCTGCTGCTCGCACAGTCTCTCCAGCATGTGCAAGGTGGAGTTCCACCTGGTGGGCACGTCGCATATGAGTCGGTGAGCGGGAAGGCCGAAGTTACGCTGTAGAGCAGACAGCCGAGCGGCGGCAGGATGAGAACGCCGGAAGCGCGCACAGACGGCCTGCACTTTATGCAGAAGCTCTGACATGTCGGGGTAGTTGTGAATGAATTTCTGCACCACCAAATTCAGCACATGCGCCAGGCAAGGGATGTGCGTCAAACCGGCTAGTCCCAGAGCTGCAACGAGATTTCGCCCATTATCACACACCACCAGGCCGGGCTTGAGGCTTACTGGCAGCAACCACTCGTTGGTCTGTTGTTCTATACCCCGCCACAACTCCTGCGCGGTGTGGGGCCTGTCCCCCAAACACATCAGTTTCAGAACGGCCTGCTGACGTTTACCCCTGGCTGTGCTGACGTTGGTGGTGAAGGTCTGTCGCTGACCGGATAAGGACGTGCGCCAAACAGCTCTTCGCCTGGGGCCCAGCCGCCACTACATTTACCCAGTGTGCAGTTAGGGAGATATAGCGTCCCTGGCCGTGCTTACTGGTCCACGTATCTGTGGTTAGGTGGACCTTGCCATAGATGGCGTTGCGCAGTGCACACTTGATTTTATCCGATACTTGGTTGTGCATGGAGGGCACGGCTCTCCTGGAGAAGTAGTGGCGTCTGGGAACGATGTACTGTGGGACAGCAAGCGACATGAGCTGTTTGAAGCTGTCCGTCTCCACCAGCCTGAATGACAGCATTTCAAAGGCCAGTAGTTTAGAAATGCTGGCATTCAGGGCCAGGGATTGAGAGTGGCTAGGTGGGAATTTACGCTTTCTCTCAAAGGTTTGTGAAATGGAGAGCTGAACGCTTCCATGTGACATGGTGGAGATGCTTGGTGACGGAGGAAGAGTCCGAGGCAGCAGCAGAAGAGGGAGCAGGAGGGGCCTGAGCCCTTTCTTGGTTTTGAAGGTGCTTACTCCACTGAAGCCCGTGTCTCGCATGTAGATGCCTGGTCATGCAGGTTGTGCTAAGGTTCAGAACGTTAATGCCTCGCTTCAGGCTCTGATGGCACAGTGTGCAAACCACTCGGGTCTTGTCGTCAGCACATTGTGTGAAGAAGTGCCATGCCAGGGAACTCCTTGAAGCTGCCTTTGGTGTGCTCGGTCCCTGGTGACGGTGGCCAGTAGCAGGCGAACTGTTTTGGCGACGGCTGCTCTGCTTTTGCACCCTGCTCCCGCTTTTGCTACGCTGTTGGCTCGGCCTCACCACTGCCTCTTCCTCCGAACTCTGAAAGTCAGTGGCACGACCTTAATTCCATGTGGGGTTCTAGGACCTCATCGTCCCCTGCATCGTCTTCCACCCAGTCTTCCTCCCTGACCTCCTTTTTTGGTCTGCACCCTGCAGAAAGACGCAGCAGTTGGCACCTGTGTTTCGTCATCATCAAAGACGTGCTGAGGTGGTATTCCCATGTCCTCATCAGGAAACATAAGTGGTTGTGCATCACTGCATTCTATGTCTTCCACCCCTGGGGAAGGGCTAGGTGGATGCCCTTGGGAAACCCTGCCAGCAGAGTCTTCAAACAGCATAAGAGACTGCTGCATGACTTGAGGCTCAGACAGGTTCCCCGATATACACGGGGGTGATGTGACAGACTGATGGGCATGTGTTTCAGGCGCCACCTGTGCGCTTTCTGCAGAAGACTGGGTGGGAGATAATGTGAACGTGCTGGATCCACTGTCGGCCACCCAATTGACTAGCGCCTGTACTTGCTCAGGCCTTACCATCCTTAGAACGGCATTAGGCCCAACCAAATATCGCTGTAGATTCTGGCGGCTACTGGGACCTGAGGTAGTAGGTTCAGTAGGACGTGTAGCTGTGGCAGAACGGCCACGTCCTCTCCCTGCACCAGAGGCTCTACCAACACCACCACCACGACCATGATCACGTCCCTTATTAGATGTTTGCCTCATAGTTAGCGTTCACAAAGCAAAGAAAAAAGTGGTTAAGTCTGTTAAAAATAATTAACCGGCAATAAAAACCCTGATGTAGGGTATTGCACTCTATTTTTTTTCAAACTCTATATGACAGCGGTATTTGTGGCCTAAATTTCACAGTAACTTACTGTATGCACGTCTAATCCCAGATGTGCACTATATCAGAGGGTTTATATAACCCCAGTGAGCACAAAGCCGTATTTCTGGCCTAAATGTGACACTCACTTATGCACGTCTAATCCTAGATGTGCAGTATATCAGAGGGTTTTTTCACCCCAGTAAGCAAAAAGCCGTATTTGTGGCCTAAATGTGACACTCACTTATGCACATCTAATGCCAGATGAGCAGTATATCACAGGGTTTTTTCACCCCAGTAAACAAAAAGCTGTATTTCTGGCCTAAATGTGACACTCACTTATGCATGTCTAATCCTAGATGTGCAGTATATCAGAGGTTTTTTTCACCCCAGTAAGCAAAAAGCCGTATTTCTGGCCTAAATGTGACACTCACTTATGCATGTCTAATTCCAGATGTGCAGTATATCAGAGTTTTTTTTCACCCCAATTAGCAAAAAGCCGTATTTCTGGCCTAAAAGTGACACTCACTTATGCACGTCTAATCCCAGATGTGCACTATATGAAACGGATGTATTTTTATCACCCCAGTAAGCACAAAGCCGTATTTCTGGCCTAAATGTGACACTCACTTATGCATGTTTAATCCCAGATGTGCACTATATGAAACAGATGTATTTTTTTCACCCCAGTAAGCACAAAGCCGTATTTCTGGCCTAAATGTGACACTCACTTATGCACGTCTAATTCTAGATGTGCAGTATATCAGAGGGTTTTTTCACCCCAGTAAGGAAAAAGCTGTATTTCTGGCCTAAATGTGACAATTACTTATGCACATCTAATACCAGATGTGCAGTATATCAGAGGGTTTTTTCACCCTAGTAAGCAAAAAGCCGTATTTCTGGCCGAAATTTGACACTCAGTTATGCATGTCTAATCCCAGATGTGCACTATATGAAACAGATGTATTTTTTTCACCCCAGTAAGCACAAAGCCGTATTTCTGGCCTAAATGTGACACTCACTTATGCATGTCTAATCCCAGATGTGCACTATATGAAACAGATATATTTTTTTCACCTTAGTAAGCACAAAGCCGTATTTCTGGCCTAAATGTGACACTCACTTATGCACGTCTAATCCCAGATGTGCACTATATGAAACAGATGTATTTTTTTCACCCCAGTAAGCACAAAGCCGTTTTTCTGGCCTAAATGTGACACTCACTTATGCACGTCTAATCCCAGATGTGCAGTATTTTAGAGGGTTTTTTCACCCCAGTAAGCAAAAAGCTGTATTTCTGGCCTAAATGTGACACTTATTTATGCACGTCTAATCCTAGATATGCAGTATATCAGAGGGTTTTTTCACCCCAGTAAGCAAAAAGCTGTATTTCTGGCCTAAATGTGACACTCACTTATGCACGTCTAATCCCAGATGTGCACTATATGAAACAGATGTATTTTTTTCACCCCAGTAAGCACAAAGCCGTATTTCTGGCCTAAATGTGGCACTCACTTATGCACGTCTAATCCCAGATGTGCACTACATAAAACGGATGTATTTTTATCACCCCAGTAAGCACAAAGCTGTATTTCTGGCCTAAATGTGACACTCACTTATGCATGTTTTATTCCAGATGTGCACTATATGAAACAGATGTATTTTTTTCACCCCAGTAATCAAAAAGCTGTATTTCTGGCCTAAATGTGACACTCACTTATGCACGTCTAATCCTAGATGTGCAGTATATCAGAGTTTTTTTTCACCCCAGTAAGCAAAAAGCTGTATTTCTGGCCTAAATGTGACACTTACTTATGCACGTCTAATCCTAGATATGCAGTATATCAGAGGGTTTTTTCACCCCAGTAAGCAAAAAGCCGTATTTCTGGCCTAAATGTGACACTCACTTATGCACGTCTAATCCCAGATGTGCACTATATGAAACAGATGTATTTTTTCCACTCCAGTAAGCACAAAGTCGTATTTCTGGCCTAAATGTGACACTCACTTATGCAAGTCTAATCCCAGATGTGCACTATATGAAACAGATGTATTTTTTTTCACCCCAGTAAGCAAAAAGCCGTATTTCTGGCCTAAATGTAACACTCACTTATGCACGTCTAATCCTAGATGTGCAGTATATCAGAGGGTTTTTTCACCCGAGTAAGCAAAAAGCCGTATTTCTGGCCTAAATGTGACACTCACTTATGCACGTCTAATCCTAGATGTGCAGTATATCAGAGGGTTTTTTCACCCCAGTTAGCAAAAAGCTGTATTTGTGGCCGAAATTTCACAGTCACTTATGCACGTCTAATCCCAGATGTACAGTATATCAGAGGGTTTTTTCACTCCAGTAAGCACAAAGCAGTATTTCTGGCCTAAATGTGACACTCACTTATGCACGTCTAATCCCAGATGTGCACTATATGAAACAGATGTATTTTTTTCACCCCAGTAAGCACAAAGCTGTATTTCTGGCCTAAATGTGACACTCACTTATGCACGTCTAATCCCAGATGTGCACTATATGAAACAGATGTATTTTTTTCACCCCAGTAAGCACAAAGCTGTATTTCTGGCCTAAATGTGACACTCACTTATGCACGTCTAATCCCAGATGTACACTATATGAAACAGATGTATTTTTTTCACCCCAGTAAGCAAAAAGCCGTATTTCTGGCCTAAATGTGACACTCACATATGCACGTCTAATCCCAGTTGTGCAGTATATGAAACAGATGTATTTTTTTCACCCCAGTAAGCACAAAGCCGTATTTCTGACCTAAATGTGACACTCACTTATGCACGTCTAATCCCAGATGTACACTATATGAAACAGATGTATTTTTTTCACCCCAGTAAGCAAAAAGCCGTATTTCTGGCCTAAATGTGACACTGACTTATGCACGTCTAATCCCAGATGTGCAGTATATGAAACAGATGTATTTTTTTCACCCCAGTAAGCACAAAGCCATATTTCTGGCCTAAATGTGACACTCACTTATGCACTTCTAATCCCAGATGTGCACTATATGAAACAGATGTATTTTTTCCACCCCAGTAAGCAGAAAGCTGTATTTCTGGCCTAAATGTGACACTGACTTATGCACGTCTAATCCTAGATGTGCACTATATGAAACAGATGTTATTTTTTTCACCCCAGTAAGTAAAAAGCTGTATTTCTGGCCTAAATGTGACACTCACTTATGCACATCTAATCCTAGATGTGCACTATATGAAACAGATGTATTTTTTTCACCCCAGTAAGCACAAAGCCATATTTCTGGCCTAAATGTGACACTCACTTATGCACTTCTAATCCCAGATGTGCTGCACTATATGAAACAGATGTATTTTTTCCACCCCAGTAAGCAAATAGCTGTATTTCTGGCCTAAATGTGACACTGACTTATGCACGTCTAATCCTAGATGTGCACTATATGAAACAGATGGGTTTTTTTCACCCCAGTAAGCAAAAAGCTGTATTTCTGGACTTGCAGACATGCAGATATCCTGTGCTGGTGCACGATCGTTGCATAAAATGGCTGCCGATTATGTATTGATATTGACAAACTTAAGTAAAAAAAGTTTGTTTTCAGCAGTAGTTGGCTCAGGGCAGGCTTAAAAAAATTGTGCACTGCACCCACAAAACACATTTGCTGTAGATCACTGAGAAAAAAAGACGTTCTTCATAAGATTTCTCCCTGATCTCTCCCTCACAGCAGCTGCAGCCTCTCCCTACACAATCCGAGCAGAGTGACGGGCGGCGCTACGTGACTCCAGCTTAAATAGAGGCTGGGTCACATGCTGCAGTTGGCCAATCACAGCCATGCGAATAGTAGGCATAGCTGTGATGGCCTTTCGGGGCAAGTAGTATGAAGCTTGTTGATTGGCTGCTGTGCAGCCTTTCAAAAAGCGCCAAGAAAGTGCCGAACACCGAACCCAAACCAAAACTTTTATGTAAATGTTCGGTTTCGGGACCGGGTGCTGAAAAACCTAAAGTTCGGTACGAACCCGAACTTTACAGTTCGGGTTCGCTCAACTCTATTACTGGGAGGATGGTGAGAAAAACAGCAATAGTGCCACTGAGTTTTTACTTTATAAATTTCTGGTGTTCATTTTTGGGCATAAGTAACATGATAACTTTATTCTTTGGGTCAGTATGATTACAGCTATACCGAATATGTGTAGTTTTACTACTTATGCACAATAAAAATACTTTAAAAAAAAAAAGGTTTTGCATCGACGCACACCAAGTCCCATATCTTTTTTATTTTGTTTTCTACAGAGCCGTGTGAGGGCTTGATTTTTGCAGGACATCTTGTAGTTTTAATTGGTATCAGTGTTATGAAACCCCAAGTACATAACACTGATGGCTTTTCATTCCGTTTTCTGGTTGAAAATAAGAAAAAAAACAGCTATTATGGTATTTATCTTCATGTCATTCACCATGCAGGATATAATGTCATACTTGTGTAGTTCAGGTCATTACAGACTCAGTGATATCAATAGAGATGGCCTTGCGGTTCGCCCGGCGGTAGTTTTACGGCGAACTTTGCGTGTTCGCGATTCGCCGAACATGCGAACATATGGAGAAATTTGCGCCCGCCATATTCTTTTACATTATGAAGAACTTTGACCCATGACACATCCATCAGGTGGTACAGGACAGCCAATTGAGACATTTCAGCACATGGACATACCCCCTACCTTATAAATAAACCTGATCTGGCCGCCATTTTACATTCAGTATTTTGCCAGTGTAGGGAGAGGTTCCTGTGTGGAGCAGGGACAGGCTGTTAAGGACACCAAACGCTAGCTAAAAGGCCACAAAAATCATTTTAAGGACTAGTATAGGTGTGCTATCTATATGTGTGATACACAGAGGGGTGCGATATACTTGGAAGTCAGGGGCCTAGGGGCTAGGGGCTTACCAGTTGCCCCCCCAAAAAACTGATTGAAGTGGGGTGTTATATACCAATATACTTTCTTTATAGTGCATTTGGGGACTGTATAGTGCATTTGCACATGCGCGTACGCGGAAATTATATTGCCGATATTTTGCATTGAAAAAAATAATAAATGTAGATCGCAATTTCGAATAATACATCTGGTATGTCACTGTCCATGTTGTGGGACTATTTGTGCACTTCTAGTAATTATTTCTTGGCTGCAAATATGAGCTGAAGGTTTTTCAGGTTCGCCTGCCATTAAAATGAATGGGACCCACCGCGAACTTGCGGTTCGCAAACATTTGATCGGGTTCGCGAACCGTCCCAGGAGATGTTCATCCATCACTAGATATCAATATGTGGAGAGGATTTCATTTTTGCTATTTTTTCCCATTGACAAGTATTTTAATGGACAAAGGTGTATTTTTTAACTTGGGGATTTTTTTTATTTAATAAAACTTTATTTAACTTTTCTTTAAACACTTTACTAGTCCACAAGGGGACTTTAACAAGCAATCTTCTGATCACTTCTATAATACACTGTACTGCTTATATAGTACAGTGTATTTTACTGTCAGTACTATACTGACAGGCACTATTAGGCTGTGCCAGAGAGGAGCAACCTGACAGGTTTACACTGGAGGCAGACCTGGGGCCTTCCTTAGGTACATCTGCACTCCTGAGAGAGGGGGCTACCTCTTAACCATTTAGATGCTGCTGTCACTATTGATCGCAGCATCTAAGGGGATAAACTGTCTGCATGTGCGCTTCTTACGATCCGGGCCATTAGAGCAGAAGCTTGGCTGTCATGAGAGAGCCAAGCTCTCGTGCAGCACTAAGAGTAGTCTGCTGTTAAAAGGCGGCAGCCTAGTCCAAGAGCTGTTAATAACCACCGTAAAAAGGCATATTGGGAATTACTAATGGGTTAAAATACCTGCTCTGGTTTGTCATAAGTATTGGGCAATGAGAGTTATAGCTTGAAGGTCTTGAACACTATTTTATAGGTCCTCACTAGTGATGGACAACCATCAACCGGGAGGATTCACGAACGCGCGTTCGCGATCAAATGTTTGTGAACTGCGTGTTCGCTGTGGGCCCCATTCACTTTAATGGCAGGCGAACCTGAAAAACCTTCAGGTCATATTTGCAGCCAGCAAACACTTACTAAAAGTACACAAATAGTCCCACAACATGGACAGTGATATACCAGAGGGGGATCATTGGCACAAATTCCCACAAAAAATATGTATTTTTAGCAGGGGCCATTTTTCTGCGTCTTACAGTGGAACTCTCAAAAATGTGCCCTGCTGGAGCCTAGAAAATTTTTATTTTAGGCCACGGGAATACGGGCCCCAAAAATTAGGCATTCAACTGACAGAAAAAACTTGTGATTCTGTGGCTGGAGGTACATTAGGCGGTCACTGGATAAAAATGTTACTGTCAGCCAGTACAGGCCCCAAAAATTAGGCATTCACCTAACACAAAAGAACTTGTGATTCTGTGGCTGGAGGTACATTAGGCGGTCACTGGATAAAAATTTAACTGTAGGCTACTGGAGTACAGGCCCCAAAAATTTGGCCTTCAACGGACAGAAAATAACTTTGGCTGATGTGGCTGGAGGTACATTAGACATTTACTTGTAAAAATGTTACTGTAGGCCACTGGAGTACCGGCCCCAAAAATTTGACATTCACCTGACACAAAAGAACTTGTGATCCTGTTGCTGGAGGTACATTAGGAGGTCACTGGATAAAAATAGAACTGTAAGCCACTGGAGTACAGGCCCCAAAAATAAGGCATTCACCTGACACAAAAGAACTTGTGATTCTGTGGCTGGATGTACATTAGGCAGTCACTGGATAAAATTTTTACTGTAGGCCACTGGAGTAGAGGCCCCAAAAATTGGGCATTCACCTGACACAAAAGAACTTGTGATTCTGTGGCTGGAGGTACATTAGGCGGTCACTTGATAAAAATGGCACTGTAGGCATCTGGAGTAGAGACCCCAAAAATTAGGCATTCACCTGACAGAAAAGGCCTTTAATGCCGCTGTATATACATAAGACAAGGACCATTCTTTGTTCTGGGTGGTGGCGGATATGTGTGGGTTGGCATGAGGAAATTCAATTACACGTGGTCGTCACAGGTGTTGAATTCCTCCGAGATCCATGCCTCATTTATTTTTAGAAATGTGAGGTAGTCCACACTGTCGTGAGCTAGGGGAGTGCGCTTATCGGTCACAATCCCCCTTGCTGCGCTGAACGTCCTTTCATACAGGACACTCGAAGACAGGCAAGCCAAGAGTTCCATGGCAAATTGTGACAGCTCTGGCCACAGGTCAAGCCTGCACACCCAGTAGTCCAGGCAGGGCTGGTGCAAGGATTTTTGCCACCCTAGGCAAAAGCTAATTTTGCCGCCGCCTTGATTCCGCCTATTGACCACGCCCTTTGACCCGGCCCTTTTTCACGGGACAGGAATTTGCCCCCTCCCCCCCCCAGTGTACAGGGACTGAGCTGGCAATGTAATCCTGGTGAAGCCAGGCGTAGGGCACCATACTAAGCTGCACATAGAAGAACTGACCATGGTCTCTATGGCACATGTGGAGGCACACTAAACCCACAAACAGTAGTAGGGGTCCTCTACTATTCTCCCTGGCACAGGAGCCTGCTGCCTTACTTACCGTGTCTGAGCCAGAGCTCACATGCTGAAAGGCGAGGGCGCCAAACACGAACCCTGACATGAGCGTTCTGGTGCTCTCCCCTGCCATGGTGCCCGCCGCTCACCCCCTGCAACCTGTGGCATCCCCGTCTCTATAGGGTACGGACTGCTGGCTGCACTGCGGAAGTATCTCCGACTTCTCACACACAGCAGAGAGAGCGGGCTGCGGGCAGATAGGCATGTATGGTGCGACAGGAGAAGAAACAGTGACCTCTACTGGACAAAGCCCATGCAGCGCCTAGGACACAGGGAAGTGAGCGGCGGGCAGGGCCGGCGCCACCCATAAGCAAAGTAGGCCACCGCGGGCGCCCCCAGCAATAGTGCGCTCTACGCGGTGGCCTACTTTTCTTATGGGTGGCACCGGCCCTGAGTTCAGGGGTTCCTCGCTTCTCAGAGCGTCCACATCTGCTGTTAACCCAATGTAGTCAGACATCTGTCGGTCTATGTGTTCCCTGAGGCTGGATCTGGAGGGCGGCTGTCAATGGGTTGGCTGCAAGAATGATCTCATATCCGTAGTGACCAACACAATAGGATTGGTACCGCACCTGTTTAGCTGTGGGTTGAAATTCCTCTGCCAGCATCCGCAATAGCAGAATGCAGCATCTCTCGCAGCAAGGGCTGGAAATGTTGCATTCTGCCAGCCCTCTGTGATGATGGTAACATGTCCGCCATTTTATGTTTGTACCGGGGGTCTAAGTACGTTACCACCCAGTACTGGTCCTTGCCCTTCATGCTTTTTATGCGGGGGTCCCTCTGCAAACACTGGAGCATGAAGGCCCCCATTTTCACTAAATTGGAAGTGGTGGAGCGCCCTGGCTCCTGCTCATCGCCCATTAGAATGTCATCCTCGGTCTCCTCCCCCCAGCCACGGACAACACCATGGATCCCCAAAAAGTTTGAAGTCCCCCTCAAAGCCTGCTCTTCTTGCTCCTCCTCCTCCTCCCCCCAGCCACCATCCTCCTCTGACTCCTCTTCAGACTCCTGCTGACTTGTCTCAGATGGAGTAACCCCCGTGGGAATTCATTCAGCATTGCGACTTCTTCATCTTCCTGCTCCTGCTCCTTGACGGCTTGATCAATGAGACGACGCAACGCATGCTCCAGAAAGAAGGCGTAAGGTACGATGTCACTGATGGCGCCCTGGCTGCAACTGACCAGTTTGGTGATCTTGTCAAACGGCCGCAGAAGTCTGCATGCATCACGCATGAGCAGCCACTGGCGCGGTGAAAGTTTCCCAGAACCTGTCCTGCTGCAGATGCAGAGTTCATACAGGTAGTCGTTAATGGCACGTTGCTGCTGGAGCAGCCTATCAAGCATATATAAGGTGGAGTTCCAGCGCGTCAGGCTGTCACAAACCAGACGTCTGACGGGCAAGTGTTGTCGCCGCTAAACGTCAGCAAGGCGAGCCATGGCCGTGTAAGATCTTCTAAAATGGCCAGAGATTTTCCTGGCCTGTCGCAAGACGTCCTGAACCCCGGGGTATTCGGCAATGAATCTCTGCACGACTAAGTTCAGGACGTGTGCCATGCACGGCACGTGTGTTATTTTGCCCTGTTTCAGTTCGCTCAGCAGATTGGCACCGGTGTCGCACACCACTTTACCAACGACTGGTGTGGCTCTTGACTTCCAGGCACAACATCTGCAGCACAGCATGGCAACGTCTCACCTGGGACATCGAATAGATTCTGGGGAGCATGGGTGGCACAGCGGAAGAGGGGGTAGCAGTGGAAAAGGGGGAGTCAGGCGAGGAGGAGACAGAAGATGGAGTAGGAGGAGGAGAAGAAGAGGCAGGCCTGCATGCAATCCATGGTGGTAACACCAAAATCACACGGGAGCCACAGGTTACATGCTAGACAGCCGTCAGAAGGTTCACCCAGTGGGCAGCAAAAGTTATGTATCTTCCCTGCCCGTGTTTGCTAGACCATGTGTATGTGGTCAGATGTATCTTGGCACCGACACTGTGTGCCAGAGATATATTCACTTGCCGCTGAACGTGGCCATATAGCTCTGATGCCCTTCTGGGATAAATATTTCCTTCCGGGGACCTTCCATTGCGATGTGCCAATGGCCATAAATTTTCTAAAGGCCTCTGAGTGCACAAGTTTATATGGTAGTAGTTGATGGGCTAGCAGTTCTGACAAGCCAGTGGTCAAATGTTGGGCAAGAGGGTTATCCGGCGTCATCATCTTTCTGCGCTCGAACATTTGGGCCATGGAAGTCTGCCTTATGCCAGATGAACGCGATGATGGCACGGTGGAAGGTGGAGTGGAGGACAAATGGGAGGAAAGAGAAGAACAAGCAGAACGTGGAGCACCGGGAGTGTGGCTTTGTGGGTTCTGACGCCGTTGCTCCGACTGGGCTGGGTGATGGGAGGCCAGGTGCATTCTTAAGACGGTCATTGGGCTTACCGCGACTTATGCGTTGACAGCACAGGCTGAAGATTTCAACAATATTGTTAGCAGCTGACACATTGAAAAAAGCCCACACTGCGGAGCCATGTGCCAGTGTCCTGGACGCGCAAGAAGTGACCGTGCATGGTGGATGGGTAACTCCAGATACATTTGCAGTCTGCTTTTTGCCTCCTGTGCCCTGCGAGCTGTGCCTGCTTCTCCTCCTTCTCCTCCCTCTCTGGTTCTCCGTCTCTCCCTCTGACCTCCCCTCCTCTTCCTCTCTTGTGGGCACCCACGTGACGTCCAGCGACATGTCATCATCCTCACCTTTACCACCACTGACATTTGAGATCTCGGAGTAGGCAGCAATAGCAGGGACCTCCCTCCTTGGGCTGATCTGGGTACTGTCATCAGATCGCTGGGTGGCGGCCGTTGCTACCTCCTCTTCCTCATCTGATGTCAACAATGGCTGCGCATCGGTAAGGTCTGGGAATGGATGGGAAAATAATTCCTCTGACTCGTGTGGAGGGGCTATGGTGGTGGTAGTGGTGGATTTGGGGGTGCACACAGCTAAGAGTGAGGAGGGTGCAGATACAGAGGATGAGGAGGGTGCAGAAGCGGAAGGGTGAGTAAGCCACTCTGCCAACTCTGGTGCGTCCTTTAAAGTAATCGCACGCGCCTTCTCCAACTTCCCACATAGGCTCCGGCCTGGTGCACCTGCCTGACCCCTACCACCCCTGCGGAATGGCCTGCCTCTTCCTCTGCCAGTCATTTTCAAAATGACCCTGTGCCTAAGTCCCTAGTGAAGAGCAGTATTTGTGGAAGCAGGTATATTGCAGGCCTTAATCAATATTTGGTGGAAGCAGGTATATCTAACCCCTTAATCAGTCTTTTGTGAAAGCAGGTATAACACACAGGCCCCCTGAAATGCTAAGGTCCATCTGTCTTAATGAGTGATTATCGCAGGGAAGGCAGGTTAGTTAGTGTACCCGAGCATTAGATTTTAAGACGCCTGTGGCCACCGCGGGGGCACAGGAGGCAGAAGCACAGCTCCCGCACAGCCCGTCTCCCCTTTTCAAATAGAAGACGGGTGGCCCTTAGCAACGCTCATTTCAGAGAGCGCTGCTAAGGGCCATTTCAGCCACAGTTTTCTACTAAAATTACACGTATGTATGGCAGTCCCAGTATCATAGTGCCATCTCCCCCCCCAAAAAAAAAATAAAGTGCCAGTATCAAGAGCCTCCCCCCCCATGCCCCAGTATCGTAGTGCCACCCCCCCCCCAAAAAAAGTGCCAGTATCAAGTGCCTCTCCTCACCCCCATGTCCCAGTATCATAGTGCCATCTCCCCCCCAAAAGTGCCAGTATCAAGTGCCTCTCCCCCCCATGTCCCAGTATCATAGTGCCATCTCCCCCCCCCCAAAAGTGCCAGTATCAAGTGCCTCTCTCCTCCCCCCCATGTGCCAGTATCAAGTGCCTCTCTCCTTCCCCCCAAGTGCCAGTATCATAGTGCCAACCCCCCAACCCCCATGTGCCAGTATCAAGTGCCTCTCCTCCCCCCATGTCCCAGTATCATAGTGCCATCTCCCCCCCCCCCCCCCCAAAAGTGCCAGTATCAAGTGCCTCTCCTCCCCCCCATGTCCCAGTATCATAGTGCCATCTCCCCCCCCCAAAAGTGCCAGTATCAAGTGCCTCTCCTCCCCCCATGTCCCAGTATCATAGTGCCATCTCCCCCCTCCCCCAAAAGTGCCAGTATCAAATGCCTCTCTCCTCCCCCCCCCATGTGCCAGTATCAAGTGCCTCTCTCCTTACCCCTAAGTGCCAGTATCATAGTGCCAATAGTGTATGGATGTAGCAGAGCTGGGTTTGCTGGGGCAGCTGTCATATATAGAGATATAGCAGAGCTGAGTGTGTTAGGGCAGCTGTCATGTGTATATATGTAGCAGAGCTGGGTGTGTTTGGGCAGCTGTCATGTGTATAGATGTAGCAGAGCTGGATGTGTTTGGGCAGCTGTAATGTGTATAGATGTAGCAGAGCTGGGTTTGCTGGGGCAGCTGTCATATATAGAGATATAGCTGAGCTGAGTGTGTTAGGGCAGCTGTCATGTGTATATATGTAGCAGAGCTGGGTGTGTTGGGGCATCTGTCATGTGTATAGATGTACACTTAGCCAGCTATAACAGTAGAAGTCTCATATTTTTTCAGTCAGTGGCAATGCACCTCTTATGGCTGTGAGGAAGTGCTTTGCCTCTGATACAGAAGGTTGTGGGTTCGAATCCCAGACACATCTCTCCCTCTCCTGAGGACGGCAATACAAATAACTATGCCTGAGCGTACATACCGTAGGGACGCAAGGGCAGGCCCGGGTCGGAGGTCGTGAGGAGGAGCTAGCATGGCACTGGCTGGCAGACTCGGCCGTAAGTAATTGTAATTGACAGACAAGTCCTTCACTAATGGGAGCAGCGAGCCACACGCCGCTCGCTCACAAGTGAATGTGGTAGTCGGGAAACGGAGCTGCCCGGGGCCCCCAGGAGCAACTGGGCCCAGGGCAGCTGCCCCTTTTGCCCTGCGGCAAAGACGGCCCTGATAACACACCCCTCAATCAGTTTTTTGGGGGGCAACTGGTATATCACACCCGTTGCAATTAGTTGTTTCAATAGCGTTTGTCCCTCTATATAGCTGCAGTATCGCAGCAGAACAGCACACTAGTGCTGCACAGTTCAAATGCACTATATAGAAAGTATATTATAGGTATATCACACCCCTGCTTCAATCAGTTTTTTGGGGGGCAACTGGTATATCACACCCGTTGCAATTAGTTGTTCCAATAGCGTTTGTCCCTTTATATAGCTGCAGTATCGCAGCAGAACCGCACAAAACTGCTGCACAGTAAAAATGCACTACAATATACTTTCTATGTTAGAAAGTAAATTATAAATACTGTATATCACACCCCTCTATTTATCACACCTATCGATAGCACACCTATACCAGTCTTTATTAGCTAGCGTTTGGTGTCCCTAACAGCCTGTCCCTGCTCCACAAAGCAGCCTCTCCCTACACTGACAAAATACAGAATGTAAAATGGCAGCCAGATCGGGTTCCGCTGTAGGGTGGGGGTGTGTCCATGTGCTGAAACGTCTCAATTGGCTGTCCTGTCCCACCTGATGGATGTGTCGTGGGTCAAAGTTCGGTACAATGCAAAAGAATATGGCGCGCGCGAACATCGCCATATGTTTGCATGTTCGGCGGATCGCGAATGCTCAAAGTTCACCGCAAACTGACTGCCGGGTGAACCGCAAGGCCATACAGCCACTGTACGATTTACAGAGCTGTGCTTGGTAGGCTGTGAGGAGGCTGTAGTACTCACCAGAGGGCTGCAGCCTCTTCAAACAGCTGATCATAAAGTGTGCTGAGAGTTGTATCCCCACCAATCAAATAGTTATTACCTATCTTGAGGATAGACCATCAGTATTGAACTTCCAGAAAGCTCCTTTAACATCATACAAATGCTTTACATGGAGCTTTGAGTTGGATAGACAGTAGTGTGGATTCAATGGATTGCGCTTATTTTTTTGCAAAAATAGAGTTTGTAATAGCTCTCTCCATGATTACATCACTATACGTCTGGCATTTTAAAAGTGATCTTAATAATATAGTTGCCAAAATTATGAATTTATTTGCAGAGACGTTGATGCTCAGTCATAGTATGTAGTCTATCATGCGTAAAGCAACTAAGCAATTAAGTAGTGTTGAGCGAACCCGAACTGTAAAGTTCGGGTCCGTACCGAACTTTACGATTTTTGGTACCCGGACCTGAACTTTTCCGGCAAAGTTCGGGTTTGGATCTGGTGTTTGGTGTTCAGGCATTTAATATAGCTTGTTGAAAGGCTGCAGGCAGCCAATCAACAAGCTTTTAAACTGTGTGCCCTTAGAAGCCATCACAGCCATGCCAACTAATGGCATGGCTGTGATTGGCCGGTGCGTCATGTGACCCAGCCTCTATATAAGCTGGATCACGTGTAGCACCGCCTATCAGCTCTCAGTAGTGAAGGGATAGAAAGCAGGCAGCTGAAGTGAGCGATTTTTTGTGGGTGCAATACACCATATTTGCACCCCTGATACAGAAAGATAATCATAAATCTGGCTGTTAATTCTGTGTGTGACCTACAGCGATTTTTTTTTGTGAGTGCAATACACCATCTTTGCACCCCTGACACAGAAAGCTAATCATAAATCTGGCTGTTAATTCTGTGTGTGACCTACAGTGATTTTTTTTTTGTGTGGGTGCAATACACCATCTTTGCACACCTGTCACAGAAAGCTAATCATAAATCTGGCTGTTAATTCTGTGGGTGACCTACAGCGATTTTTTTTTTGTGTGTGCAATACACCATCTTTGCACCCCTGTCACAGAAAGCTAATCATAAATCTGGCTGTTAATTCTGTGGGTGACCTACAGTGATTTTTTTTTTGTGTGGGTGCAATACACCATCTTTGCACACCTGTCACAGAAAGCTAATCATAAATCTGGCTGTTAATTCTGTGGGTGACCTACAGTGATTTTTTTTGTGTGGGTGCAATGCAACATTGTACTTTGTACCCCTGACACACAAATATAATAGTTAATCCGTCTGTTAGTTAGGTGCACGTCATATACCCATTTATTGTGTGAAGTACACCTGACTGCATACGTGACAGGGAAAATAATATAGTTAATCCGTCTGTTAGTTAGGTGCATGTCATTGTTACGACACCCCGGGCATAAAAGGGGTTAAAACTGTTTAGGCGATCTTCCCCTTCCAGAGCTACAGGCACAGCTACTTACAGAACACCAAACTCCCGAACGGCATACAAGGGAATGCTCCAAACTCCCGAACGGAACCTCACGAATAGCTGCTAGCAGACGAATAGGAAACACACCCAAGCGGCTTACACTCCTAGCAATCAGTCTCTAACAGCATACAGTAAATCCCCCCAAGAACGAGACGAGGCTCTGTGTTGAGGGTCAAGCAGTGGTCAGCCAGAGCTCTGGGTTTATTGTTCTTACATACACATTAGTACCACCCACAGGGTTTTGTAAAACAACCAGTAAACACGTACAATACACTCAGACACTCCCACACAAAATCCTCCCCTCTGCCTGTGATACAATTACCTTACACAATGGGTTAATGTAATTATCACAGGCAGGAGAATACACAGTTTTACACAGAGTCTTCTGTCCTGGAGACAATTGGGAAGTAATCCAATTTATCTCCAAGGGCAGAGGCAAAACTCCATTAGCCACATGGTAGCAAAAGACAATAAGAGACATAAGAATATTTAACTGTGCAGCTATTGCATAAAACATACAGTATTCACTAAGTGAAGTACCGCACTCCGTATTGGCTGGTGCCCGCAAGGACTTTGTAGTCGTAACTCAATAGTAGAAAATTGCGGCACACAGCTTCATGGATTTGCAATTATTCAAGTTTTAATTATATAGTATCACTTTACATCATTAACATGATCCAGTTACAATCCCCATGTCATAATGGTAGTCACAATCGGTGAGTATAATGACCGTACGTTTTGGCCAGAGTGGCCTTCTTCAGCGGTCAAAATCTGGGAGCAATTGTAATAGGGTGTGCTGGATCATCAAGCGTTTCAACCTGGGGCCATAGTCTAAAGGAAGCAGGCGGGCAACCAGGCTTCTCCAATGCAATGTGGCGAGATTGGTCTTGTCACAGTCATATACCCATTTATTGCGTAAGTAAACCTGCACTGCATACGTGACAGGGAAATTGATACAGTTAAACTATCTGTTAGTTAGGTGTACGTCATATAGCCATTTATTGCGTGAAGTACACCTGCAGTGCATACATGACAGGGAAAATAATATAGTTAATCTGTCTGTTAGTTCAGTGGGTGACCTCAAAGAATGAGGAGAGCATCAAATAAGGGACGTGGCCCTGGTCGTGGTGCTGCTGGGGTTGGTGGAGCACCTGTTGCAGGGAGAGGACGTGGTCAATCCGTGCCAGCTACACGCACAAATTAAATACCTTCCTCAGGTACACGTAGGCAACAGAACATTCAGCGTTATTTTGTAGGCCCGAATACCGATGTACGAATGGTGAGGCCAGAACAAGTAGAGGCGGTAGTAGATTGGGTGGCTGACAGTGCCTCCAGTTCCTTCACATTGTCTCCCAACCGGTCCCCTGCTGAAAGTGCAGAATTGGCACCTGCATCCATGGGCATCTATCTTTCACCTCTCCCCCTTGCAAATCAGCCAAGCAGTCTGAGCCCCAAGTCATGCAGCAGTCTCTTATGCTTTTTGATGACTCTGCTGGCAGGGTTTCCGAGGGCCGTCCATATAGCCCTGCTCCAGAAGTGGAAGAGATTGAGTGCACTGATGCCCAGCCACTTATGTTTCAGGATGAGTACATGGGAGGACCACCGCAGCACATCTCTGATGATGACGAAACACAGGTGCCAACTGCTGGGGCTTTCGAAAATGTGCAGACTGACAAGGAGGGCAGGGGTGAAGACTGGGTGGAAGATGATATGGAGGATGATGAGGTCCTAGACTCCATATGGAATCAAGGTCATGCGAGTGATGTGTGCAGTTCGGAGGAAGAGGTGGTGGTCACACAGCACCAGCCGCACAGCAAAAGAGGGAGCAGGGTGCAAAAGCAGAGTGGCCTGCTACTGCCCACCGCACCCAGGGTCTGAGCACACGAAAGCCAGCTCCAAGGAGTTCCCTGGCGTGGCAGTTCTTCAGATAATGTGCTGACGACAAAACGCGAGTGGTTTCCGCGCTGTGCAATCAGAGCCTGAAGCGAGGCATAAATGTTCTAAACCTGAGCACCACCTGCATGACCAGACATCTAAATGCAAAGCATGAGTTGCAGTGGAGTAAACACCTCAAAAACCACAAGAGATCTCAGGCTCCTCCTGGTCCCTCTTCTGCTGCAGTCTCTGCCTCTTCCTCCCCCTCTGGAGTGACAGTGGTCCCTGCCACCCCGCAAACAGAGGATGTGGCAGCAACGCCACCACGTCCGTCACCAATCATCTCCACAATGTCCCATGAAAGCGTTCAGCTGTCCATCTCCCAAACACTGGAGAGAAAGAGGAAGTCCCCCCTACCCACCAGCGATCCCTGGCCCTGAATGCCAGTATTTTAAAATTCCTGGCCTTTGAAATGTTGTAATTCTGTCTGGTGGAGACGGAAACTTTTAAAAAACTATAGCGGTGGCTGTCCCACAGTACGTGGATCCCAGCCGCCACTACTTTTCCAGGCAAGCCATCCCGACCCTGCACAACCGAGTGCCGGATAAAATTAGGTGTGCACTGCGCAACGCCATCTGTGGCAAGGTTCACATAACCACCGATACGTGGATCAGTAAGCACGGGCAGGGACGTTATATCTCCCTAACTGCACACTGGGTAAATGCAGTGGCGGCTGAGCCTGAGGCGGATAGCAGTTTGGTGCATGTCCTTCCGCCACCGAGGATTGCAGGACGTTTCTCTTTGCCTCCTGTTGCCGAATCCTCCTACTACGCTTCCTCTTCTCTTCATCCAGTCAGCGTAACACCTTCACCACCAACTTCAGCACAGCCTGATAAGTGGTTGGTGCCACTGAGCCTCAAGCGTGGACTGGTGGTGTGAGATAATGGGTGAAATCTCTTAGCAGCTCTGGGCCTAGCCGGTTTGACGCACATCCCCTTGCCTAGTGCATGTGCTGAATTTTGTGGTGCAGAGGTTCCTGAAAACTTACCCCGATATGTCAGAGCTGCTGCAGAAAGTGCATTCTCACCCTGCTGCTGCTCACCTGTCTGCGCTGCAGCATAACTTCGGCCTTCCCGCTCACCGCCTCATATTCGACGTGCCCACAAGGTGGAACTCTACCTTGCACATGATGTAAAGACTGTGCAAGCAGCAGCAGGCAATAGTGGAGTTTCAGCTTCACCACGCACGGGTGAGTCGCTCTGCGGAACAGCACCACTTCACCACCAATGAGTGGGCCTCCATGCGGGGCTTGTGTGCCTTGTTGCGCTGTTATGAGTACTCCACCAACATGGCCAGTGCTGATGACGAAGTTCTCAGCATTACTATCCCTCTTCTATGTCTCCTTGAAAAAACGCTTCAGGCGATGATGGAAGAGGATGTGGCAAAGGAGGAGGAGGAAGAGGGATCATTTACAAGGGTTTCAGGCCAGTCATTCACAAGTGGCTTGGAGGGTGGGTTCCTGCACCAACATCCAAAGCAGCTCATGGGCATCACTGGAGCATGGCTGGGGGGATACAGAGGATACAGACGATGTACCTCCCACAGAGGACAGCTTGTCGTTGCCTCTGGGCAGCTTGGCACATGAGCAACTACATGCTGCAGTGCCTGCACAATAATGGATCCCACAGGACTTGTCCGTACCTTGTGCAGAATAGACAAGTATACCGGCCGCACCCAGCCATTGTTATACTCCAGCGCACTTTCTCTTTGTTTTCTTTTTTATATTTCCCAATGTTTTGGGGTCTTCCCAAATTTATTTTAAAAAATATATATATACAAAAATAGTGTTGGCTACCTCCTCCTCCTCCACCACCGCTTCCACCTACACGTCCACGTCCACCGCCTCCTCAACCTCCTACTCCACTTTGACCTCCACCTCTTAGTTCAAGATCATTATTTTATACTTTTTTTAAAAAATTCTATATTATTTTAATTAATTTCCCTATCCACATTTGTTTGCAGGGCAATTGTCCTCCTCTTACCCCTATTTTGCTTCCTTTTGCAGCCCTCTAGCCTTTTCTATGACTTTTTTAGAGCCATTTTAGTGCCCCAAAGTTTGTGTCCCCATTGACTTCAATGGGGTTCGGGGTCAAGTTCGGGTCCCGAACCCGAACTTTGCGGCGAAGTTCGCCCGAACCCGGCGAACCCGAACCCTACAATTAAGAAATCTCTTATCATCACTTGCTTGATATAACCGATGTATCAGCTTTTAATAATGTTGTTGTATGTGTGTAAATGATTTGATGGAAAAATCATCTCTGAAAAGATCTATTAATTAAATCTCAGAAAATCCTTCAAGACTCAGACTTGAGAGAACATATAGAAGCCTGTATGGAATTGTGTCAAATCTCCAGGAATATCTGGGAGGCATTGGGAAAAAGGGGGCTCTTCCCAGATTCCTGAAAGAACTGTCTCTCAGCTGCCCATTCCAAATAGTCACCTATACTTATCTCTGTAGTCCCCACCACTTCTAGGCACCACCACAGACATCCTGACATAAGGCATTAAGACAAGCTCTATGGCAGTCTCGGGGAATTACTTTAAGGGGCCTGGTCTAGGGTCTTTATTTTTTATCATGTCTGGGGTTTGTATTACCTAGGGGAGACTATATTGATTTAAGGGCTTATGTACTTTATAGAAAATGTTAACATTTACAAATGTATACCATATTATAACAAACGCCTGCAGAATAAAACAAGACCTTCTGGACTTTACGGGTCACCAAGATAATTTTATTTTCAAGATTAAACAAAGCTAAGACAAAATGAAGATTCTGCCAAGTACAAGTTTAATTTTGACGTAATTTACGTGCAGTGACAGTTATTACAGCCTTTGCTCACTAAAGGTGCCAGAATTTGCAGTCCTAAAACGTAGACATTCCACAAGCCATCCAAGCACTTCTTAACTTCCTAACTCATATTTGATCATATCAGATCATTATTATTAGGGAGAATGCAGATGTGGCGATATTAACAATGTTCAATAAAGGCAGACTTGGAGAGACTGAACCCAGTCTAGAAAAGTCATAAAAACCATTTACATCAACTTGAATCTAAAATCTTTTCATAGACAGTCTATGGGCAAGATTTATCATCTCTTTGCTTGATTTCATTCAGGTGCATGGTATGCTCCTCGACATAAATTAGGCTCATCATCCAGCAGTGCATGAAATTTTAAAGCCTTTTATAAATCTCCCCCTATGCATCTTTATTTCGGTTAAGGGGTTTAATAGAGGCTGTGGCAAATGATATACCGCATTTTTTGCCCTATAATATATCAGTGTGGGGAAAATACTAATGAGTGCTTCCATTATGGAAGAGCTCATTAGAACATGAGGACTGGGGAGTGGTCAATGTGGGCTCTGAACTCACCATTTTCTGGTTCATCGACGCTATGCCGTGAAGATGTTGGCGTGCTCTGTGACCTAACGCTGTTCGAAGCTGGTGCTGCAAGAAGAGCAGGAGCTAGCTAGATCTTATGACTGGCAGGGGCGGTGTCTGGAGCAGGAGAGTTAAGTTGAGTCTGATTAACATTGGGGGTCTGATTGGGGCTCTCTGTTGAGGTATTTAAATTGGGGGTCTGAGCTGAGGTCTCATGAAAATTTTTTTTTTCTTATTTTCCTCCTCTAAAACCTTAGGTGCAGGTGTGTCTTATAAGGTGAAAAATACAGCACTATGAATCTCCCCACATCAATCTTTGCTCCATAGAATTTGGTAATTTGGGATGTAAAACATAATACAATTGTTTTTACACTTTCGTTTTTAAGTGTTTACTGCGTAGGAAAAATGACATGTTGGGGTTGTCTCATCATAGACAATGGGGGCATATCGCTAGGATATGCCCCCATTGTCTTATAGGTGCAAGTCCCACCGCTAGGACCCGCACCTATATAGAGAACTGAGCCCGACAAGGTGGTGGCTGGAGGACTCCGGTCCAGACACCACCAAGCTGGCTTCCCATAGAAGTGAATGGGAGCATACTGCACATGCACGGCTCTCGCTCCCATTCATTTATATGGGGCCGACGGAAAAAGCAAGCCATTGCTTGGCTATTTTCACCGGCCCCATACAAAATGAATGGAGGGCGGCTGCGCATCCTAGCGATATGCCCCCATTGTACATAATGAGACAACCCCTTTAACGTTATTCTGTGGGTCAGTATAATTATGGAGAAACCAAATTTATATGGTTTTTGTTATGTTTCACTACAAATTCTGGCATCCATAGCTCTTATTATTCTACCGATGGAGCTGTGTACTTGTTTTTTTTTTGTGGGGTGATCTGTTATTTTTAATTATACCATTTTGAAATATATGTGATGTTTTGATAATTTTCTATTACATTTTTTTGGTAGGAGACCTGTTATGCCTGTGGGTAGGGACACAGACATTGACAGTCAGCCCTGACCTAGAAACCAGCCCACTTTCCATACCTACCGTACTTGCAGCAACATTGTTTATAAGGCTGAAAAAAGACATCACTTCATCTAGTTCAGCCTGTTATCCTGCAGTACAAGCCCTAGGTAGCAAGACTGCAACTGGTTGACAGCCCCTATACTACTAAGTGCAGAGACACACAAACACCAAGAGACAAAACAAAACAGGGTCGTACTTAAATGTGTTAGAAATGGCAGGCTATGCGGTACCAAACGAGAGACAGAGAGTGGTCGGAAGACAAGCCAAGATCATAACCGGATGGACAATGCAGTACCAAATCAGAGACAGGGAGTGATAAGAAGACAACCCAGGGTCAGAGGAACTAGCAATCTAATAAGCACAGGAACCAGGAACACCTCTAGTGAATCAGAGACTATCACTGGCACTGGTGTATGGCCAGGAAGAGGTTTAAATAGAGCACTGAGTTCCAGGATGAGAACCTGATAGGTCATTACTCAGCTCTCCATTAGTCAGAAACACTACCGGTAGCACACAGGAATAGATCAGCTGAGCAATCAACCCACTGCTAATCTCCCCCAGCACACGTCCGCTGTGGGGAGAAACAGAGCATTGCATCCTGTTGCTAAGGATGCTGTCGTGTCACTAGAGGGCATGGCTTAGCAGTGCGTCTCTCCCAGAGGCAGGATATAATATTGGTCAATACATGGCAGGCCTGTGGGCCATGACAACTACTCAGCACCAATTGAAGGACAGAGGGAGCTCCCTCTGTCTAACCTCTCCAATCCTGTGATCACTGTTCGCTGTGGCATCTGAGAGATTAAGCTGCTGGGATCAGAGCTATCAGCAGTGAGTGCAGGGAGACAGCTGCATAGTACAGCTAGCACAGTAAACATCTAAATAGCCAGTGCAGAGGATGGGAGTGGTAGTGGCCCACATGAGATGATGTGTCATGGTGTACTCCCTCAAGCCATTACTCCCTGGTGATCGGTGCAGGGAAAAGGTGGTATAAGGAGTCAGGCCAAAAGTAGAAGAATAAAAGTCTCTTAACTGAATGCAAAATAGAAGTTGTAGTACATCTTCCCAGATGATGAGGTATGGTGGCTGGCAAAGTGACAGATTATGGCATCTCTGATGTGCTATCTTGCTGATGTCTCTTCCCTAAACTTCTGACTAACAGCTGAAAGCTGGGACTTGTGGCTGTAGGTGTTCACTGTGTAATGCAGGCTTTTTTGAGTTGACCTGGCCTGGATGTGATCTAAGGTGATTGGTGTCTCAGTCGTAGTTCCTTACCTACAGCAGGGTCTAGATAACTATGATCCCTGGTCAGTCTACTGACTGTAGCATTGTAGCATTGCAGAATATCTGTAGTTTTGTCTTTGACAACTCTCTGGAGTAGTAGTCTCACAAATGAGTTGGTTTTCTGGTTCCCAATGAGCAAAAGAAGGAGCAAGCGGGTGTGCTTCCTCACTCCTCACAGTCCTAGTTAATCTACCTCGACCTTCGTTTGTCCTCTGCCTCCCACCTCTGCCAATCTTTTCATTGGCTCCCCATTGCTCAGCCAATTCAGTTTAAAATAGTAACAACTACATATAAGGCAGTCCAGAACAGTCCCCTCCTTACATCTCTGACCTGCTTTCTCGATACATCCCCACATGTAATCTCAGATTCTCACAGGACCTATTTCTCTGTTCTCCTTTCATCTATTCTTCACACAATCGACTATGAGATCTCACGTGCCTCTCCCTTACTCTGAAACTCACTACCCCAGCACAAAAGACGATCCCCCAACCTGAAAACCCACCTCTTGAGGAAATCCTACCACCTGCAATAAACATGCTGCTACCACACAGGCAAATAAGCAGAATTTCCCCCCCCCCCTACTGTGTTATTCCCCCTTCCCTTGTAGATTGTAAGCTCTTGCAAGCAGGGTCCTCTCCCCCTCTGTACCAGTCTGTTAATAGTTCTTTGTTTATTGTATTTTATATTACGTATGTATTTGTAACCCCCTCTTGTTCTACAGTGCCATGGAATTAATGGCGCTTTCAAATAAATAATAATAATAATGAAAGTGGTGATTCCTGATGCCACCCATACTTCACCTGCTGCTGTACAGTGCAATCATTAAATAACATTGCAAACCAAACATTTGCAGATACCACTGTACACTAGCACCCGCAAGCAATGGTGCAGACACAGTTCCTGAGCCCGCGCCATCACCCTGATGCACTATTACGGCGCTGAGCATTAACTCACTGTGCTCAGTGACTTAATAATGTGTCACTGAGTAGGAAAGGGTTAAGGCCCACCTCCATTGTTCCCAGGAGCACCCCAAAAATAACAAATCTACTTAAATCACACCTCTTTAATGTCTCATATGTGGGGCAGTTCTCCCGTTTTGGGAGATATGAAAATAATATACAAAGCAATACAAACCACAGATTTTTTTTCAAGGGGGGGGGGAGTTGCACGGCCTGTATAAAATGAAAGTCACGTCCAGCGCCACGCATTACTCTTTCATCTGGCATCACACAGCACATGCTCTAGCCTTAAAATAATATGACAGACTGCAAGCTAAGCCTGGAAATTGAATGATAAACAGGGCAGAAAATTGGCCCTTTTGAAATTCAATTTTCAGAGTGAATTCTAATGAGCAGATTGAGGTTTTTGTTGTTTCTTTTTATATTTGTCTCTACTTTGAAAGCATCAGGGAATTTTTTTTATTAAAACATTTTCCCAAAACAAGGATGAAAAGTTCACTGGGGGTCAAAACAATAAAAACGGCATCTATAAAAATGTTCTCCCAGAGATGAGCTGCTCCTGTAATAAAGCTTTGTTAATATTAATTTGGAGTTCCTTACTGTAACCAGAATGTTATATCCTAGACTGCTAAAGAGAAAGTGACCCCTCCTGAGCATAGGAAAAAAATTAAAAATATTTTGAAGGATTAAAGCCCAGCGTAAGTCTGCATCTTTCTTAAATCCACATTCATTATTGAGGCCCCCCGCTGGGTGGTGTAATTGGCTGCTGTCTGTTAGCCAAGTGCAGAGGTTTTTTTAGGTTAACATTACAAATGTTTCTTGATTTTCATTAACAACTACTCCGGTTTTATAGAGATTATTTTAATGAATACATACAACGTCGGCACAAACCAGGCATCTACATGCTCACAGCTGTCTTTTTTTTTTTTCAATTCTTTGGTCTCTGCTGGTCCAGCAAAAACAAAGTGAGGAAAATGCTGCCGCAGCTTCTGTGAGGAAGTTTACATCTCCCCATGAACACTACCCTTGCCAAAAGGGAGCGAAAATTCACGTGTGCTCCGTTTGTAGCTGTGATCAAAGCGCAGCAAAATCTTATTGTCAGGAATGTTTTTGTTACAACTTTTTGTTTTCATGCAGTCATTGGCAGTAATATTTTACTATCTACAAACCAAGAGGGTGGACTTCTTATGAACCATGCCATAGTTCATAGTTTATCGACTAGCTCAGTGTGTCTCAACTAGGGGTTTGCAAAATGAGGCAGTAGCTAGGCTTTCCTTCACCTGGGCGAAATTTTCAGTTCATTGCCTTGTGTGTAATTAACCTGACCAAAGCAGAGTGGACCGTCCATGCCCCCCTACCCCCCAGCCACTCCCCACCAAACCTGTGCCTAGATATGTTCCTAGGTATGCAAACTGTGCTGTACTACATCATAAATAAGAAATGATCCACTGGCTGGGGTTCTTTGGGCCCAGCCAGGGGAATTATTCTTGGCACTTAACCATTATATCTTCAATAAACGAATACGTTTTGACTAATAAAATATACTGTAGAGGTAAGGGATTAGTTGAAAAGGCAGCTCCAAATGTTTGTTTTTTCTCCTGGACCTTTGGGGCCCACTATGGTATCAGAGTATGGGTCCACCTGAGAATCCTCTAGTTGTCTGGTGGGCCAGTCTGACCTTGGATTTCATCTAGATATTATAAGTATTATCCTAATTAACCTAAAGGGATTGGAGATGCTTTCCCTGAGGATAAGTTGACTGTCTCTTTGACTGTTGGCTTCTGGGAACACCAATGATCATCTGAAATGTGTGGATGAACCCAGCAACAAGTGTTCAGCTTCCCTGCAGTACAGGCGTGGACATACCATATGTGCAACCTGTGCAGCTACATGGTAGCCCAGCAGGTACATAGATCTACAACTTAAAAAGCCATAAGCAGAATCCATTAGCTAGAATGTGGTCTACACTATCTGACATATTGTTGAAGAGACATAAGGTCTATCATAAGGAGAATACTCTATGACTGGAGAGCATGGGGCTCATACACTATTCTTGCACACTGGCACCATATGATACCTTTGTATGGCACTTATTCATCCTGAAGCAGACAAAGGTATAGTACAGTCCCATACATATCTTTGGCTGCTGAATTATGGATGAGTACAACATACAGTACAGACCAAAAGTTTGGACACACCTTCTCATTCAAAGAGTTTTCTTTATTTTCATGACTATGAAGGCATCAAAACTATGAATTAACACATGTGGAATTATATACATAACAAACAAGTGTGAAACAACTGAAAATATGTCATATTCTAGGTTCTTCAAAGTAGCCACCTTTTGCTTAGATTACTGCTTTGCACACTCTTGGCATTCTCTTGATGAGCTTCAAGAGGTAGTCCCCTGAAATGGTCTTCCAACAGTCTTGAAGGAGTTCCCAGAGATGCTTAGCACTTGTTGGCCCTTTTGCCTTCACTCTGCGGTCCAGCTCACCCCAAACCATCTCGATTGGGTTCAGGTCCGGTGACTGTGGAAGCCAGGTCATCTGGCGCAGCACCCCATCACTCTCTTTCATGGTCAAATAGCCCTTACTTTCAAAGTTTTCCCAATTTTTCGGCTGACTGACTGACCTTCATTTCCTAAAGTAATGATGGCCACTCGTTTTTCTTTACTTAGCTGCTTTTTTCTTGCCATAATACAAATTCTAACAGTCTATTCAGTAGGACTATCAGCTGTGTATCCACCTGACTTCTCCTCAACGCAACTGATTGTCCCAACCCCATTTATAAGGCAAGAAATCCCACTTATTAAACCTGACAGGGCACACCTGTGAAGTGAAAACCATTTCAGGAGACTACCTCTTGAAGCTCATGAAGAGAATGCCAAGAGTGAGCAAAGCAGTAATCAAAGCAAAAGGTGGCTACTTTGAAGAACCTAGAATATGACATATTTTCAGTTGTTTCACACTTGTTTGTTATGTATATAATTCCACATGTGTTAGTTCATAGTTTTGATGCCTTCATAGTCATGAAAATAAAGAAAACTCTTTGAATGAGAAGGTGTGTCCAAACTTTTGGTCTGTACTGTAGGTCCATAGTACAGCTATGTTCATGACCTTAATGTTTACACCCCTGCCCAATGACCATTAAATGAAATTATTTATACACAAACACCATTAAAATGTCAATCAAGTTTTAATGCATCATAGAGAAGTAAAACTACATTGGAATATTTAGGACAAACACTTTTTTTTGTCTATGCACACTAAATGGACTGTCCCTTTAAATTAAAACAAAAATAAATAATACTACTTTTAACAGTCCAATACAGTTTTTCATACATCCGCTCACATTTTATTTTTCTATCTGCACATTGTAAGTTTTATTCAAGAATAAAATAACTTAAAAAACCTTTTAAACCTAAAAAATTACATTGCAAGCTGCATCTGGATGTGTAATTGGCATAAAACAACCAACTGTGTTTTTTATTTTTTTTAGTCAAGTTTGTTTTTGTTCATCAGTAAAAGAATATAAAATCTTGGTCAACCCATGGTTAAGTGTATTAAAATAGATTTGTATAGTACTGCACAGTTTCTCCCGGAGTTGTGAGAATGGTGGTAGGGACTATTAACGGCCATCAACCCCTTTTTTTAAGTAAGACATTCACAACTGTGTGATATGCAGATGTACAGTGGAGCTGCCTTGTTTTATGTAGTTTTGAAAATGCAAATTTTCTCTCAATATGAGATTAGTGTGATATGATATAAGCAGCCTGTAATGTTCAAAGCATGTATCAAGTCCTGTATAAAAAAAATTATAACATGTCAGTATGAGCAAGGAACCCGAGTACAATTTTACATACCACATTAAGACTACTCTGTTATATATATAAAAAAAAATAATTAACATTTGAAAAATAAAAAAAATAAAAAAACTTCTAACACTGATAAGTAACATCCAACTTTTCCAGCAAAGCTACCATAGCTTGAATATATCAAATAAAAATAAATGGTAAAATTGTAGTAAAATACAATTTTTAAAAAAGACTTTTTCTTAAAGGTGCGTTAATGTGTTTTGGACTTTTTTAAATCATAAATTCCAAACTGTTATACAATATACTGTCCAATATTCTGTCTTAATGAAGGGAACAACACATAAAAGTCTATCTTCAATTTGATATTGAACCATTGATATGTGTATTTTACATCCTAATAGAATCCACAGAATTGTAAAGCCTGTTAAGGCGCTAGGCTAAGCTGACCACTGTTGTATCAGGAAGACTAGCTAAAAATACGGTAAATAGTTGAATTCATTGTAATTTTTTGTAGAAGCAGAGACTTTAAAAATAATGTTTTTCTCCCCTGCTCCCACATCCACATCTATATACTAATTTAAAAAAAAATCATAATCTAAAAACAACATGATATATCAGATATGAGAAACTCCATGAGGCAGTTTTTTTCCTGTACCATATAGCAGATACTTCTGCAAGCATAAAATAAAAACACATATTGTTCCTTTCACATTATATATTTTACAATAAAAATGCAGTACAAAAAGGTAAAGTTTTTTGGCATATTGTCTGTACTGGCGAAATTAAAAAAAGGAAGATAAAATAGAAATAAAGATACTTGTAAAAAAATGTTTTCTTTTTGTAAATCAACTGACCAAAGTTACTCACTTTGTCATCTTTAAACCTTTCAGGAAAAAAAAAAAGTTCAATGAGAAAATACATTAATAGCAAAATAAGTACAAAGAACCTGCAAAAAATGAAGGAGTTGTACAGTCGTACTTTGATAAATAGTTCAGCGCGCATATACACAAGCATAAGCATGAAAATACTTCAATGTCCCAATAGAAATGTTTCGTTTATACAGTTCTCTTTAAATATAGCTGCAGACCTCAACTGTATTAATACTGGGAGGAAAAAAATAAAGAAAAAATTTAAAAATTTAAAAGTTCAGCATTTGTTTGAAGGCTCTGAGTATTTCCTAACATAACCCTTTTCAATAGCCCCATTGAAAAATAAACCTGAATATGTGGCAAATTTGATTTGAAAAGGCTAAAAAGAGTCCAAAAATAATAGAATTTTTTTTTCTTAATTATTCATGTCTCCCAAAATAGAGTTATGAATCAGTTATATACTAACTCTACAATATGTCAATCCTCTTGATGAATAAATGAAATCGTTAAGCATGAACCAACCACTCATCTCTGTGGTACTTGCTTACTTTGGCCCTTTCTCAAAAGTTTTTTTTTTTTTTTTTGCTTGAATCCGGCATTTTTTTAAGGCCAAAGTAAAAAATGAAGTGAACAAACTCATAAGCATTAAAAGTGTTAGCACGAGACGCAGAAGACGTTGCTTTCATCGCTATTGCCACCATGTTGGTTGTTTGCGAGAGATTTTTTTGTTGTTGTTGTTACGTCAATGCTGCTTGTGTACTTGTAGATTTTAAAAAAACACACTGCTCCTTTTTTCTCCTTCTTGGCGAAATTTACTTAAAGTTATAGTCTCATCTGCCCATGTCAATTGTTACTCTGAGACTGCTGCAGGCCACCTTTGTGAATAGTAGGGGTTGCAGATGAGGGTTTCATCCAGGGGACCGTCAGCAATGAAGCGGTGGCGGTTGTCGTCATGGTGACCTGAAGCATCTGTTCGCTTTGAATCAGTCTAATGAGAGTTTTCAGACGATCCAAAGATGACTGAGTTCCTCTCTGCTGGGCCAGCAAGCTATTCTTTAGCTCTAAGCATTTCTGTCACATAGGGAAAGAATAAAATGTGATAGTTATATTGAAAACAAGCTCTTTGCATGAATGGATAACACACAACCACGGATGAGCATGCAATGTCCCATAGGCCTTGTTCTAGTAAATATTACACTGTATCATAGAGTCCAGAATAGCACAGGCTAGATCTACTTGTCAGTAGGTGAATTTTTCAGCCGTGATTTTTTTTTACGTACCTTATATATCCTCAGTTATGCTGCCTTAGCATGTGCTCAATGGGCTCTGTATGCTTTAACTTTACATAATAAACTTTAAACTGGTTTCAGTTTATTTTTATCCTTTCGGGACCGAGCCATTTTGCATTTTTGCTTTTCTGTTTTTTACTCCCAGCCTTTTTTACTTCTAATTTCTAATGGCACCAGTTAATATTGCATACAATGTAGTGGGAAGCTGTAAAAAAAAAATCAAAATAGGGTGGAATTGGAAAAAAAAATTCCACCACAGTTTTATGTGTTTTGTTTTTCCCGCGTTCCCTGTGCGGTAAAACTGACCTGTTCCTTTCATTCCCTGGGTCAGTATGATTGAAGCAATACTACATTTATATAGTTTTTCTTGTGTTTTAATACTGGAAATAAAATAAAATAAAAACTTTAAAAAATTATTATTTTTTTTCACCGTATATATTGACCCCTGCAACTTTTCTTAAAGTTACATCTATAGAGCTGTGTGAGGGGCCATTTTTTGTTAGGCGATCTGTAGTTTTTATATTATTATCATTATGAGTGACTTTTTGATCACTTGTTATTTAATTTTTTTAGGAGGTGAAGCTATGAATAAATTTGGAATGAGCTATTATTATTTTTTTTCCTTTACAGCATTCACCATACAGTATAAATACATTTATATTTTAATAGTATAGGCATTTTGGGACATGGCGATGCCTATGATCTACAGCTCTATTAGGCTGCAACTCTTCTACAAGATCCAGTCTAATAGAAACAACAAATGCCTTCCCCGATCTCTGCACAGGGAAACCATTCCAGACACAGCGCCCTCGAGGAAAGCCACCTCAGATGCCATGGTCACAATTGAGAACAGTTTAAAACAGCAGAAACCTGACAGCTATGGTGCCTGCTACACTCAAGAGAGGGGGAGCGCGATTTTTAAAGAACGGACTTCACCTATACATGTATGGTGGCATTCCTGAAGGGATTAATGTCATGTAGGGGCAGGGATGTTAAACATTTTTGTAATATGTTTACCCTATATTAGGGAAAGATGTTTCTTTGTTCTAGAAAATAGAGTATATTATCTTTTTAGCAAAGCTCTAAGGCCTCTTTCACACGAGCGTTTCCGGATAAGGTCCGGATGCGTTGCGGTAAACCAGCGTGAGTAGGTACGCAATTGCAGTCAGTTTTGACTGCGATTGTGTTCCGTTGTTCAGTTTTTATCGCACGGGTGCAATGCGTTTTGCACGCGCGTGATAAAAAACTGAATGTGGTACCCAGACCCGAACTTCTTCACAGAAGTTCAGGTTTGGGTTCAAGGTTGGGTAGATTGTATTATTTTCATAATACAATAGGGCTGGAGGGGTTAAAAATAAAAAATAAAAATTTAACTCACCTTAATCCACTTGTTCGCGCAGCCGGCATCTCTTCTGTCTTGTTCTGTGAGGAATAGGACCTTTGATGACGTCACTACACTCATCACATGGTCAGTCACATGATCCATCACCATGGTAAAAGATCATGTGACGGACCATGTAATGAACGTAGTGACGTCATCAAAGGTCCTATTCCTCACAGAACAAGACAGAAGAGATGCCGGCTGCGCGAACAAGTGGATTAAGGTGAGTTAAATAATTTTTTATTTTTTTTAACCCCTCCAGCCCCATTGTACTATGCATTCTGTATTCAGAATGCTATTATTTTCCCTTATAACCATGTTATAAGGGAAAATAATAAAGATCGGGTCTCCATCCCGATCATCTCCTAGTAACCGTGCGTGAAAATCGCACCGCATCCGTACTTGCATGCGGATGCTTGCGATTTTCACGCAGCCCCATTCACTTCTATGGGGCCTGCGTTGCGTGAAAAACGCACAAACTAGAGCTTGCTGCGATTTTCACGCAACGCACAAGTGATGCGTGAAAATCACCGCTCATGTGCACAGCCCCATAGAAATGAATGGGTCCTGATTCAGTGCGGGTGCAATGCGTTCACCTCACACATTGCACCCGCGTGGAAAACTCGCCTGTGTGAAAGAGGCCTAAGTGAGTGTTGCTAAAGTGACTAAAGATAGCCATGGTGATGGGCAGCAATAGCTAGGGCACATATACATAGTCAGGGACTGGGGTAGGGACAAGAGACAGGCCGGAAACCTCTGTATGTTAAACACAGGCGGTCTTCAGTGCTCAGTAGAACTGGCGTGGATAGTGACTATAATTAGCGTGGATACTCCACTAATTGGAATGGATGGTGTCCACTTATTAGTCACTATCCACTCAAATTAAGAAAAAGATCCACACCAATAAGGGATATCACCCATGCTAATTAGGGACAGTATCTACCCCTATTAGGAACACTGTACATATAAATTAGGAACACTATCCAAGCCAATTAGGGACCATCATTACTTTAAGAAATGAATGTCAGTCAGTCAGCCGAAAAATTAGGAAAACTTTGAAAGTAAGGGCTATTTCACCATGAAGGAGAGTGATGGGGTGCTGCGCCAGATGACCTGGCTTCCACAGTCACCGGACCTGAACCCAATCGAGATGGTTTGGGGTGAGCTGGACCGCAGAGTGAAGGCAAAAGGGCCAAAAAGTGCTAAGCATCTCTGGGAACTCCTTCAAGATTGTTGGAAGACCATTTCAGGGGACTACCTCTTGAAGCTCATCAAGAGAATGCTACTTTGAAGAACCTAGAATATGACATATTTTCAGTTGTTTCACACTTGTTTGTTATGTATATAATTCCACATGTGTTAATTCATAGTTTTGATGCCTTCATAGTCATGAAAATAAAGAAAACTCTTTGAATGAGAAGGTGTGTCCAAACTTTTGGTCTGTACTGTACATATTTACATAAATATAATATATATATATATATATATACATAAATATAATATATATTATATATATATACATATAAAAATATGAAGAAATAGCAGCACACTTTAAATGCCAGGTGCTCAATCCTTGTATCGATCCTGGATGAAGAATCCCCAAACGATAGCAAAGGTAAGTGACAAGGCAGCACCCCGGAATTGAAAGAAAACAGTGGATCCTTTTATTACACCAAATGAAACGTTTCAGCTCATCTCAATGGAGCCTTTGTCAAGCTTTGATCTATTTCATGTAATGTTCGTGTTGTTAAAAGATATCGACAGTATGCACTATAAGGGCTCGTTCACACGAACGTATGCTGCCCGTTGCCGTATTGCGGACCGCATTTGCGGAACCGCAATACACAGGCACCATTCCGTGTGCATTCCGCATCACGGATGCGGACCCATTCAGTTGAATGGGTCCGCAAATCTGGAGATGCGGAACGGAAGCACGGAATGGAACACTACGGAAGCACTACGGAGTGCTTCCTGGGGTTCCGTTCCGTGCCTCCGCACCACAAAAAGATAGAACATGCTCTATCTTTTTGCGGAACGGAGGGATCGCGGACCCATTCAAGTGAATGGGTCCACGATCCCCATGCGGCTGCCCCATGGACAGTGCCCGTGCATTGTGGACTGCAATTTGCGGTCCACAGCACGGGCTTCACACGTTCGTGTGAACGAGCCCTAACAGTGACATCTACAGCACCCTGCCCCCTTAACAGTGACCTCCACAGCCCCCCACCCCTTAACACTGACCCCCCCCACAGTGCCCCGTCTCCTTAAAATGGAACCTCCACAGCAGCCCACCCCCTTAACTTTGACCTTCACAGCAGCCTACCCCTTTAACAGTGAGTTACACAGCGGCCCACCCCCTTAACACTGACCATAGGTTATAGTCCCCTTAACTGTGACCTCCACCATTCCCGGGCCCTCTTTACAGAGACCTCCACAGCGACTGCCCCTTTAACAGTGACTGCCACAGTACCCGCTCCCTTAACAGTGATCTCCACTGTACCCAGCTCCCTTAACAGTGACCTCACAGTACCCTGCTGCTGCCTTAACAGTGACCTCACAGTACCCCGCTGCCCCTTTAATAGTGGCCTCCACAGTCCCCTCCTCCCTTAACAGGGACCTCCACAGTGCCCGCCCCTTTAACAGTGACCTCCACAGCGGCCTGCCCCCTTAACAGTAACATCCACAGTGCCCTCCCCTTTAACAGTGACCTCCACAGCAGCCGCCCCTGTATTGTGACCTCCACAGTACCCCGTCTCCTTTACAATGATTTCCATAATATCCACAGAGCTCCGTTCCCTTAAAATGTGACTTCCACAACACCCCGCCCCCTTACCAGTGGCCTCTACAGCACTCCGCCCCTTAACAGTGACCTCTATAGCGGACCATCCCCTTAACTGTGACCTCCACTGCTCCCTGCCCCCTTAACAGAGACCGCCACAGCGCCCGCCCCTTTAACAGTGACCTCCACAGCATCCTGCCTCCTTAACAGTGACCTCCACAGAGGCCCACCCCTTTAACAGTGACCTCCACAGCAGCCGCCCCTTTATTAGTGACCTCCACAGTAACCCGTCTCCTTAACAGTGATTTCCACAACACCCCGCCCCCTTAACAGTGGCCTCTACAGAAATCTGCCCCTTAACACTGACCTCCATAGCGGACCGTCCCCTTAACTGTGACCCCCACAGCAGCCTGCCCCTAGGGTGGCCAGAGGTGTGGTTCTAAGGCAGACAGTCCGGCTTTCAGACTCCCTATCCTCCGTCCATCGCAGAGAAAGTCACCCTCCCTCCCACCACTGTAGCTGACAGAAGTTGATATTAAACTTCATTTTTTCAATCCCCGTCGTCTGCAGAACGGGAGGGTGTGTGGCCTAACCGGACCGGGGGCATGGCTTAGCGGACCGGGCAGAGTTTTTAAGTCCGTATTTTGAGGGTGGCCTGAATGGCCACCCTACCTGCCCCTGAACTGTGACCTCCACAGCACTCCGCTCCCCTAACAGTGTCATCCACAGCGCCCTGCCCCTTTAAAGCTGACCTACAGCAGTGAAGAAAAATGGCTCGGTTGTATGGCAATCTGGTTTAAAACTGTGTGTATGTGGAGACTAAGGGCGAGCTTCTATTGGCTGATAAGGGTCATGTGACCAGGCTTCTATTGGCTAATGCATTTTTTGGGAATATCTAGAAGGCTGAGACCCGGTCTGAAGCCTTCTCAGACACCTGATGTACCTGTGCGCCAAATTTCGTGATTGTAAATGCGACGGTGCGGATTCCTTTAGCAGACATACATACACACACACACACACACACACACATACATACACTCAGCTTTATATATATATATATATATATATATATATATATACACTGTATATATATATATATATATATATATATATATGTATATACAGTTGTGTTCAAAATAATAGCAGTGTGTTTAAAAAGTGAATAAAGCTCAAAATCCTTCTAATAGCTTTTATTTCCAAACACACAAATGCATTGGGAACACTACACATTCTATTCCAAATCAAAACATGAAGAAAAATATATCAAATTTGTGTTGTTCCTCTAAAAAAATTGAAAAAAAGTGAATATTAGACTGTTTAAAAAAATAGCAGTTTGTGTTTTTCTTTACAAACTCAAACATTAACTATATAAACTGAAAAATGTTTGAAAATTTTGCTTTCCTTTGAATCACTTAAAGGGAACCTGTCATCAACTTTATGCTGCCCAAACTAACGGTAGTATAAAGTAGTGACAGAAATGCTGATGTCAGCGGTGTGTCACTCATGAGCTAAAAGTAAGTGGTTGCTGAGAACCAGCATCATAATCATTGCAGCCCAGGCTTTGAAAAGAGTCAAATCTACCTGAGAAGAGTCATGGTTATTCATAATCTCCTGCCCACCTGCTGATGGTTGGCAGTTCTCTCCTAGAGAGGGGGGGAGAAAACTAGGTAGAAGCCTGTCAGTTATCAGCAGGTGGGCAGAGAGAGCAGGAATTCATGAATAACCATGACTCTCAGGTGGCCATGACTCTTTTCCAGGCCCAGTCTGCAATGATTGTGATGTTGGTTCTCGGCAACCACTTACTTTTAACTTATAAATGACAGACCACTGAAATCAACTCGCCTGTCTCTACTTTATTCTTCTGTTAGTATGGGCAGCATAAAGTTGATGACAGGTTCCCTTTAACTAATATTTAGTTGTATAACCACTGTTTCTGAGAACTGCTGTACATCTGTGTTGCATGGAGTCAACCAACTTCTGGCCCCTGTGAACAGGTATTCCAGCCCAGGATGATTGGACTACATTCCACAGTTCTTCTCTATTTCTTGGTTTTGCCGTCACCCCACAAGTTTTCTATTAGATTAAGATCCGGGGATTGGGCTGGCCACTCCATAATGTCAATCTTGTTGGTCTGGAACCAAGATGTTGCACGTTTACTGGTGTGTTTGGGGTCGCTGTCTTGTTGGAACACCCATTTCAAGGGCATTTCCTCTTCAGCATAAGGCAGCATGACCTCTTCAAGTATTCTGATGTATTCAAACTGATCCATGATCCCTGTTATGTGATAAATAGGCCCAACACCTTAGTATGAGAAACATCCCCATATCATGATGCTTGCACCACCATGCTTCACTGTCTTCACAGTGTACTGTGGCTGAATTCAGTGTTTGGGGGTCATCTGACAAACTATCTTCGGCCACTAGACCCAAAAAGAACAATCTTACTTTCATTAGTCCACAAGATGTCTCTTTAGGCCAGTCATTGTGCTCTTTGGCAAACTGTAACCTCTTCAGCACACTTTTTTTCAACAGTGGGACTTTGCGGGGGCTTCTTGAGATAGCTTGGCCTCACATAGGCGTCTTCTAATTGTAACAGTAGTCACAGGTAACTTTATACCTTCTTTGATCTTCCTGGAGCTGATTGTTGGGTCCTTGCCATTTTGGCTATTCTTTTATCCATTCGAATGGTAGTTTTTCCCTTTCTTCCACGTCTTTCAGGTTTTGGTTGCCATTTTAAAGCATTTGCGATTATTTTAGCTGAGAAGCATATCATTTTCTGCACTTCTTTATATATTTTCCCCTCTCCAATCAACTTTTTAATCAAGGTACGCTGTTCTTCTGAACAATGTCTGGAACGACCCATTTTCCTCAGAATTTCAGAGAGAAATGCACTGTAACCAGCACGTGCAACATTTGCTGCCTTCCTTCCTTAAATAAGGGCAATAATTGTCACCTGTTTTTCAAAGAATAAATGACCTCACTCATTGAACTCCACACTGCTATTATTTTGAACATGCCCCTTTCAACAAGTGATTTAATTACAGATAATCAGCAGCATGCATGCCATGACTGTTGGGTCTGTTGGGTTTCTATTACTCTACTACACCTGCTAGTAAATTATTTGCCATGTAGAAATATCATTTCTACCAAAAACAGTGATTGATCACGTTAGTGATGTCTGACTGCTATTATTTTGAACACAACTGTATATATATAATGATATATATATATAATGATACAACTATTTGCATGCAAACTGTTTTTGGAAGAAGGCTGCCATGTTTTTCTAATCCTCACCAACCAATTTAACTTAAAATTTTACAATAGGATCAGAAAATAGCACTTATTTATATGTAGTTTAGTTTATATAACACCATGGGTGAGGAACCTTTATACGGGTATCCCAAACTTATGGAACAGTTGTATACAAACTCTCACCCTAAATTTCATCTCCACCCCAAAGAGACAATGATCACATGGACACCGAATTAGGGAATAACTGCAATACTACTACAGGGGAAATGAAGCATTACTTGTACCTTATGAAATCAGTGGGCTGTCCCTGAAACAGAAGGATGTGCTAGGTCCTTCGGAAAGAGATGATGGTCAAAATGAGGAGCCCATCCACTAACTCTAAACTAAATATTTGCCTAATCATGATATTAACTAGAACATGGTCCTATCTAACCATTTCATATTTCTGCAGATGAAGACAATGAATTCTGACCTTTATAGCATTGTTCAGCTGTCGTTCTTGGTCTTCAAGCTGTCTCTGTTCATTTTTCAATTCATTGCCTTTCTTCAATAATTTCCTTTTCTCTTCCTCTTTCACTGTAAAACAAGAAATGAGAGTTAGCTGGATATCAAATATATATATATATATATATATATATATATATATATATGTAGTGGGTTAGTGAATTTATTGGGTATGGATTTGTATGCTCCTCTAGGACAGTATGGACCACACTAACCATACAAAAGAAAACTTTTTCCAAACTGTGGTCCCCCAAGTCTTACTAAACTACAACTCTTAGCATGCCTTGATACTGTCTAGGCATGATGTGAGATGTGGTTTTTCAATAGCTGGTTAATGCTCCATTTTACCACATAAGCCTCATTTTTAAAATTAGAAATAACAGAAAGGTCCCCACCAGATTTATGTGTGACGTAAGACTGAACGATGGCGAGGGCCCCACTCCATGGCACGGTTTCCTTTTTTAATACCTATAAGATAATAAAATAAATCAAATACAGGGTCCAGGATAGATAATTTGATTTTTTGATTGTATTAAAAATAAAATTTATAAAAATAAAAATTTTGATCTTTTAAGGAACAATAGTGGCTTAGAACATGCAGGGGGTGGTTACATGGCTATGCAGGCCTAACATGGGGTCCAAGTCACTACAGAAATGGTAAAATGTGGTATGCTGATGGAACAAAATTGGTTGGAAAATGTGTTTTGTTACACATGCCTATGATCCACTGATTATTTAAGTGGTGATGACCTTCAGGTCCTTACCACCCTTCAACCCCTGGCTCCCTCTTTCTGGGGAGAAAACCAGTTGCTAAGCCCTGTTTGGAAGCTTCTGTGCCAGCCAGCCAGATCTCAGGGCAGAAAGTGCATTTCTAAGCTTCATTGAAGAGGGGTGGGAGTACTGGTCTTTGATCATTGTGTGGACCTTAGGCTTACAAAGGTCAAGCAGTGTTGCTTGCCTTCTCCATTTAGAGAGGGTTTCCAATAATCTCATCTTTGAGCAGTTTCTGTTGGATACTTTTTGGCCATTTTATGGTGCATAGAGCAGTTGTTGAAAACTGGATGACTTGAGATCTTCTAGCCAGGAAAAAAGAAAAATTCAGCTAGTCTAGATTACAATTTTCACGGTTACTTATATTAAGTTCTCCTCACCTTCTGTTGGCACTTTGGACACATCCAGACTCCTTTGGGTGCTACTTTCACTGGTGAATCTAAGCAGTCTGAATGGTAAGCTCTTGGGCACATTCCACACAGCTGTAAATTACTGCCCCGTTTGCATGCTGAGCAGTGTCCATCATGAATGATCTCATTCTAAGGGAGAAAAACAAATTCATTTTAATGTTGACCTGTAAATTAGTAAAATTTGTAAAATATTCATATTGGCTTTCATAAGGTATTGACATTAGATGGAGACTGGTCATCTCAGTAACTCAATAATCTTCCATAAACAATAGCGCTCAAATCACCTTGGCATTTATGTTTAGGTCCAAAAAGGTGGGAACAAAAATTAATTACCCACGATATTTCAGTTCAATGTGTGTATGGGCCAAAGGAGCAACTAATGTAAACCCATACAAGGCTCCTCTATCTACAAATACAACCTTCTACCAGGGATGACAAGGCTGTTATGGTAAATAAGGAGCATCGGGCAATCCCAATCCCAGAGATAAAAGTCCATTATTTTTGTCAAGGACTCTCCTCTCTATATATAACCCCCCCCCCCCCCCCCCCCCACAAGTGATCATTTTCCCCAAGATAAATTGGTTGGGATGTCTTGATGACCATAGCCCGATCCTATATGACCTAAGACAAAATGATAAATAATTTATAAGACTCCATCATGTCCAATCCATGATAATGAAAGGTATTTTTTCCCATTTGGGTGTGAAATGCTGATGAGTTTAAAACATTAGCTGTTGTGTTAATGCCAGATAATGCTACACAAAACAGATAATATAAACAATATAAACTGATAATATGTAGAAAAGAAACCACATTGACACAAATCAAAGATTCTGTGAAATTTGAATCTTAGAATGAAAAGATTGACTCTGGAATGAGGTTCCATTATGAGATATGTTCTTTGGTGCAATGTGTAGTCATCAGGATTTTCACCCCACTCTCCAAAGCACAGCCCATCTATCTGGGGCAGCCAGTGCCAGCCATTTGTCGATCCTTGGTGGGATGCTTGGTCAGGCTAACCCCAAGGCACAGAATGCTACCTCAAGCCTTAGTAAGGAGAAGTACTGATCCTTGCAAGGATTTTTGGTTCGGAGGATGTGGATGGTCGGACACTTTTTGGAGATGGCTTTGCCATAAACTGCATTCTAGCACATTTTTTGTGCAACACGATCACACATTTTTTGCAATCTGGATTAGTGCAAAGGAAAGTAGAGGACATATTCTCGGAGGGCTAGGGGCTAAGATGATATCCACCTAGAGCTGACTATTTCTATTCTCCATGGATTATCCAAAATGGGAATCACTCTCCTGACTCCAGTTTTCTAATGTCTGTGGGCAGCTTTACACTTAGGACTTGAAATAAACCATCATAACAATATGGCTATTTTCTCCATTGAGTTACATTCCTAAATCCTTATATTTTGCATAATGGTTTAATGTAATGATGAAAAAACCAACATACCTTCCAATAGGAATCCGTTATCGCTAGCACATAAAGAAGGGCAGAAATAGGTTAGTGGTCAAAATTCACAAGACAAATGCAATAAATCAGAGGGGTAGTACAGATACAAGCATATATTATAAGCATTAGTTATTGTGGGGTTAGTCCTTTTACTGTCCATGCCACTTTGATCATTTGTACTATGGACACTAAAATGCAGTGGTCATGATGGAGGATTAATGAAGGATGTAGAGTATTATGTTTTGAGGAAGTGTGATCAATGGCTAAGGCAGGGCACATACAGTATCAAGGTGTAAAAGACCCAAATTATGAAGTAATGCAGCTTTGCCCACAATGTTCAGGATTTAGTTTTGGCATCTTGGAACCTTCCCTAGAAATTGAATCTATTTAGGCAGCTTAAAAAAATCATCATTAGTTGCTATGGGCATATATTGAATGTGTCTGGTTGCTATGGATATAACTTCAATGAGACTGGTTGCTATGAGCACATTCCGATTGGGACCAGTTGCTATTGGCACAGCTTCAAACAAACTATGGGCGCAGCTCAAATGTCACTGGTTGCTATAGTCACAACTTGAATATAAATGTGACCATTAGTGATGAGCGACAGGGGCAATATTAGAATTCGCAATATTTAGTGAATATTTTGGCAATTCACGAATTCGCCATTATTTTCTTGATTGCGATAATCGGCAATGTAATATGCGCGTATTGTGCGAGCAATACAGGAGTGGGTCACTTTTGCTACATTTTTCAAGCTGCTAGAAGTTTCCTGAGACTGGAGAAAATGGTTGGCACGGCCGAACATTACAATAGCTTTATATGCAGATAGAGTGCTCCAATATATTCGCGATTGCGAATTGGCAACTTCACATTTTAGCAGGTCTGACTACATATTACTGATTGGTGTACTAAGTATTGTTGTGAACTTGTGACATCACAGCACTATGTCTGTATGTATGTATGGACAGCAGAACCTATCAGCTACACAATATCACTAACCTACACTGACTATCTTCCACTAACTATCTGTATTATATATGTGAGCTAACTAACTGACTAACTAACTAACTGACTGACTATCTAATTTAATGACACAGCAAAGCACAGAGCACAGCAATGACACTGCTCTCTCTCATAACTGCAAAATACTGCATACAAGGGCTGCTGGGGAGGCTCTTATATAGTAAGGGGTGGGCAACTTTCCTATTGGTTGCTAGGGATGTTGCTAAGCTCAGACAAAGACATTGCAGCCTTCTCATTGGCCCACAAGCAAGAAACAGGGAGGGATCATGGGTTCAGATGAAAAAAAAATCTAGAATATTTCCGAATACGAATATATAGCACTATATTCTAAAACTTCGCAAATTCTCGAAATGGCGATATTCGCAATTAAAATTCGTGATTAGAATATTCGCGCCTAGTACTAGGGACCATGAGCAACAAGTACAATTTTCTTTACTAAATAACCCTAGCTGTTAATATAGTAAGCAGCTACTTGTGCCATGTGATGCTCGGTGCAAGAAGGTGGTTGGAAGCAATATATATTTGTCAACAGTTGCCATATGTCCACACCTGAGTAATTTAATTTTTTCAAGTTGCTCTCTGATGATCCGAATACCATAGGATTCTAATAAAAGTCATTGGAACTATTCAGAATTCAGTGTGACTGTAGCTTTAGAACCTTGTATAATAGCACACAAAGTCCCCACAGAGCCATATTACTCCTTGAAGTGCTAGATGGTGCCTCCATAGGGCATCCTTTTCTCCCCTGGGTGGGATACTTTAAAGGAAGGATACCTCAGTGATATTAAATACATTGGATCATATAAAATTGTGTAAGTATCCATAGCAGGCTATGGGCACGATATGACGGAGCGTTACAACGTGGATCTGTAATGCGGTCATGTGCATGAGGCCTTTGTAGATATGACTTCATCTCATGACTTTTAGTTAATAAGCAGACATAGGTAATGAACAAAAAAGTTGCCCTTTGAAGTGTAAATTGCCCTTTAAGGGTGTACTATTTTTTGAGTGAAAAGAAACCAAAGCAGTTCTACAGTGAAAATGATATATCCAGTATATCTACAAGGGTTAAGCTATAAAAAAAAATGCTTGACTCTATAGTTGTTCAGCTGTTGGTAGGTCATAAATGTTGCCCACTCCTACATGTCTGTTCGCCCTGTAGAACAGTTATGTCAACTCTTTACAACCAAGGGAGCTTACTGGCTACTGCTACTATTCTGGCAAAACAACAACTTTTCTGAATTCAACCTCCCCTCCATCTCCTGATGAGGGTCTGCTAGTCCCTAAAAACGTTAGACTGACAACAGGATCTGTTTGCAAGTATCTAATATCTAAGCCACCTGACGGACCCATTATAACAACATAGGTCACCTAATATTGATTCATTTGTTTACATTTCCGGTTAAACCTATAGACAGAATGATAAACTTACATGCAAGATGGGTGGAAGATAGTTCAAACTCAGTTTCGCCACTGATGAATGATATCATTACCACTCATAATTGATCTTTTGCCCAATTATCATTAAAGATTGTGGATCTCATTGACATTCCCTTAGTGTCAGTAACCTCAAAGTCTATGCTGTCTGAACCCATATGCATACAGCAGAACTTCTTTTTGCAAAACAGTAATTTTTGCATATTGTACACTAATGAGTATGCTGCACTGAGGTATACTGTACATGACTGTACAAGGTCAACGTTCTGATCACGCAAGGTGTTGACTTTCCATGACATTCAACCGGTAAAATGAATTACCTGAAAATATCCTATTTTCTTATTAGCAACTAATCAATTTGCTCACGGAATAGCTTGAGGTACATTAATCATAGCTATCATCCCTAAGATGAGGCTCCTAATAACTCCGGGACATCAGTTAATAAAACCCAATAGACTGTTTTATGTTCACTAGAAAAATAGTGATGAGATCTGTCATCCAAATATAGAGATGATGGAGGATCTTCAAGGCCTTAGAGAATAGCACTGGGCACAAAAAAGTGGTAATCCATATTTCAGCAAAAAAAAAAAACACAAAAAAAAACATTGTACACATTCTTAAGGGCATGCCCTGACCCTTTTGAGGTCCAAGAATCATGAATATTCATCAAGATGGTTGCTTCCTTCAGAGGATTCACTTTAAAAAGAATCCCTTTTAGCTACAAACCTCCCTCTGATGATAAGCTGCCCCCCGAGTGATCAGCTGTAATCTGTGGGGGAACTCAGCATCAGCAACAGTTCATTTCTCCAGCAGCACCACCACAGGAGACATGAAGAATTACAGTTATCATTCATATCAATGGGCAGTCTGTGTAATGCATGAACATGCTGGGTCATCCAGAGAAGAACATGCTCAAAAATGTATCATTGTGACTATGATATGCACTGGTCATCACATGGCACAAGACAGCATGAAATCTAGGTCTTAATATTAACGTGTGTATTGTTTGCATTACTGTTTATGTAATTTGTAATTGTAATTATATTTGTATTATCATTCTATTCTGATGTCAGAACAGTCTAACTAGACAAAATTGAGGGACACTACATAGATGTCATATATCTCTTGCTGCAGAAAGCATCTGACACCAAATAGCATCTACCATAAAGAGGAGGTTACATGTGAGCAACTGTTAACTAGAGTATCAAACCAGCACTGATTGTGGGCTCCCCTTTGTTTGCTTTATGGGCCGTATGTGGTTGACTCTATTAAGAGACACTCTTTTGGTTTATGGATTCCTATGTGGCTTGCTCTTTTAGTGAAAATATGTGGCTAGCACTTTATAAAGAGGTATTATGCCTGGTGCTGTTTTGGAGGGACACAAGGGAAATAATGATGTACTGTTTGGGCCATTTTACAGGGAAGACAAAATGTCCAAATGCCATGTGGCCTTCTCGATTCATTACTATCTGAAGGACAATTAATAATTGGGAAACATATGATGTGGAGTTATTTGGACACTACATGTATTCTTAGGGCTTCTTCAAATGTCCGCATTGAAAACTTTCTGGGTTGTGGCTGCTGCAGTCAGATTTTAGTGTGGCAGTGAGGTCCCTATCTTCATGTAGGAAATGGACATGGCGACCACTGGAGATTCCAGATTCATGTTGAAGGAAACATAGTCCAAGATAGGGCATGCTTTAGTGTTTTGGTATGGACCTGACACAGTGTTGTAAATAGCACTGCTGGTCTGATTGCTGACAAGGAGAGCACACAGACAAAAAATGCAGTCATGTGAATAGACTCCTATTTGTGCACTTTATGGAAGCTTCTGAAAGATTATTCTTGTGATTATGATACTGTTTGTAATATTTTTATATTTTGTAAAGTTCCAGCCTTTATGAGGACTCTGTGGCTGGCACTGTTTCAGATGGAATGTGACTGATACTGTAGAAAACAACACAGCTCTTGTAAAACTATTGAAATTCATATTAATCAATGAATTATAAGGATCATGTTTTCCAAAAGAGGTTCTGCAGCAACTGAGGCATGCATCATGAGGAATAATTTGCCCATTATTGTAAATACTAAGAATATTGGATGTTAACTTGGAGTTGTGTACAGCCTCATGCTTTAGGGGGACCTGAAACTCTGCAAGGGTGGTACATTATCTCATGTATAACTAACTGTTAGGGATAGGGCATAAAGTGGATACATAGATTATAATAATTAACGGCCTGCAACAAAGCAAAAGCTGGAACTATGGCAGCGCCAACTGTATACAGTGGTCCCTCAAGTTACAATATTAATTGGTTCCAGGACGACCATTGTATGTTGAAACCATTGTAGGTTGAGTAATCGGTTCCAAGGCCCCAAAATGTCATCCAAGATAGGAGAAAATGAAGATTTAAGAAAAATAAGCAGATAACTAAGACAGATAAAACAAGTCCTTACACATAACAGTCAGGAATAGCTGCTAACTAGCAACTAATGCAGCTATTTTACCAGAGAAGTGGTCTTGATTGGTTGGATCTGAGTTTGAGACATTGTATGTTGAGTCTGGTTTCAACTTACGGTGGGGCAGAGCAGACCATTGTATGTTGAAAATATTGTATCCTGAGGCCATTGTATCTTGAGGGATCACTGTACTGCTTTTAACTGGACATATACAGCAGGTGGCAGAGTTGGCAACTTACCTTTCCCTGATAAGAACGGGTTACTCATATAGTTTGAAGCAAGGCGTTTCCTCTGAAGACACAATAAGAACGCCATGAGACACAAAGACTTCGACATCTGGCATTTCACTCAATAACTAATGTTCACAAATATGTTGGTTGTTCAATGCACATTGTAAAGGAAAATCTCAGCAAGGCAAAAAATAGGTTAAAAAAATTCAACTATAGTCAAGCAAACCCTTTCTTCATGTTTCCCAATCTAGTCCCAGCTTGGGCCTTTAAAAAAGTGAAGCATAAGGATGAAGTATTTTTTCACTTGTCAGAGTGTTAAAAGGAAAGTGTCATCAGAAAGTCACCTATTGTTTAAATTACATTTTTAAGTAAATTTTTTTATTTTTTTAATGATTTTTGTTTTTGATTTCCCATGTCCCTATTTATATTTATATTTTTAAATATATAATCTAGAGATAACTTATCAGTAGCCATCACTTTATCATCATAGGCAGAATTACAATGACAGATATAATCTCTGTAGAGATAACACAAGGTCCACCAGTCATAATGAGTGATATGACAGCTTACCTACCCCCTCCTGACCTCTGCACAGGTCACAGACCATGTCTAGAAAACTCTCCCATAAAAGTCCGTCAAAAGGGCTCAATGCCGGAAAAGAACTGAAAAAAAAGGTGAAAAAAATAAATGCCGGATCCGTTTTGCCGGATGACAGTGGAAAGACGGATCTGGCATTTCAATGCATTTTTCTGACTGATCAGGCATTTTTAAGACTGATCAGGATCCTGATCAGTCTTACTAATGCCATCAGTTGGCATACGTTTTGCCGGATCTGGCAGCCAGTTCTGGCGACGGAACTTTTTGCCGGATCACTCTGCCGCAAGTGTGAAAGTAGCTTTAGCCAGTTTTCGTTTACACCAGTTTTTATAAATCTCCCCCAGTGAGTCTTTTCCTGTCCATTGTGTCTATGGCTCATATGGCTGCACTCAAAGAACAGGAAGTCTTGACATATTTTAAGCTTAGTGCCCGGTGCTAAAACGACAGGATTTTAGGAAATTTTTAACTAGATAGGGATATGGAAAACATAAAAAAAAAAAAAACACATAAAATACAAAAAAAAAATGTTTATAATGAAAACTAGATTTACCGGTAATCAATAGGTCATTTCCTGATGACACATTCCCTTTAAGTCTGTGATCCATAAATCCATTCACAGTGATCAGTACAAAAAATAAAGCATGTTCTCAATAGTCAAAATATGGCTGAACACAATGAGATTTCAATGGGGTTCTTTTCAAACAAAAGTGCAACCCCTTTGAAAGACGATATTGGACTGTTGGTAGAGGCGCCTCAGAACTCAGCTTATATCTACCAAACATAATGAAATAATCTCTGTGTCCTCAGTAATGTCTCCAGGCCCCTTGCTTGCTGTCAGCTCAGCACTTCTCTCTGCTTACTCATCACTGATTTTATGTTTTTTCGCGCACACAAGTTTTTATCCTCAATCCCTTCTGATAGAAATGTTCAATCTGATTATTCAGCGTTTTAGGGGGTAAAATTGCTGTGTGCGGTAATCCTTCTGGTATGGAATATAAACTACGCTGAACATTATACATCATAGCTGACTGTCACAAAACACAAAGCAATTACATTGGCTTCTGTTCATTTGCCAATTTATTTTCCAAATGTCAAAAGTCTGTACCACAACCCCCCCCCCCCCCCCCCCCCCACACTCCATTCCCTCTTGCTTGGGGCTCTGAATATGCATGAGTTGATCATACAATTCATTCTGGTTCCCGTATTCCCTTCCCCCTCCCCATTCTATCATACATGATGAAAATTGCTGGACGATCGTACTGAATGAATTTCCTTTATTCGTCCCTGACTTATGTAAACTGGGACTTCTGCAAGGCATAAAGTTTTTATTATTACGAGTGGAGGTCGGTCATACCTCGGGTTCCAGGAGGCTACTGTAAGCCGGATTGGCCGTACTTCTCCTTTTTCTCTCATGACGTTTGCTTTGGATCTCTGTAACCGTGGAAACACATTTACATTAGTATTCCCCATATGTCAAGGGCAGGGATAGATGTTACACCTCTTTATTAAATGCAGTGCTTTGAAGGAAAACAAAGTTGAAGTGAAGTGGAATGCAAAGAATAAGGTCAGGTTTGAACGAGAATGCATGCCCCTTAAAAAAAACAAAAAAACATAAATAAAGCAGAGTTGACTATAAAATCCACAAGCAAAATGAAAAAGTAAAAAAACACTTTTAAAAAAAAAAGAAAAAAAAACAGATAACGCAGAGTTGACTATAAAAATCTACAAGAGAAATGAAAAAGTAAAAAAACACATGTAAAAAAACAACAACAAAAAAAACAGATAAAGCAGAGTTGACTATAAAATCTGCAAGCAAAATTAAAAAATAAAAAAATAAAGTCTGTAAAGCCTTGTATGCATTGTTCCAGGATGTAGTAGAGACAGTTCCTGCAAGTTCTGTGCGTTATAGGTAAACATGCCCAAGGGTCACAGTGGACCTTGGTCCTCATGCAGATGCAAAGCTGTTTAGATGCAACCTGCATGGCACCATAAGGAGTCCCTATGTGTCTGTATTACAGGACCGCAGGCAGTCCATGTCAGGCCTTATTCACTGCTCTATCACCATTACATTCCCCGTCTTAAGGACCAAAAAATAACAACCTCCTCTATTAGACATGGCCATCACATGTACACCAAAGTTGGCAACATTCCTGAATTTGCAATGATTGTCCCTACCTTTCAGAGACTGTCCCATCAAATTTGCGCTGTCCCTGACCAAATTGGGTGGGGCTTATGTAATCCCCAACCATAAGTGGGCAGTCCCAAGAGGGTTGTAAGCATTCCCAGGAAGGGACTCCATAAGCACGGTACATTACTGCATAAGCTACAAGAATAATAAAGTCCAGTGGGCCCTGAATGTATGACGGCAGTGGGCCCTGTCGGTAGGAATTCCTTGTGCTGTGGTGTCTGCACTGTGTTCTGCTTCCATGAGGCACCTAGGAAATAACATGTAGTAGACCATATAGAGCATATAATAGCATCCATATCATTCCTTTTTATCTGTATGTCCAGCTTTCTTCACGTTCTGCTACTCAAGATCCTCTGAATAAAGAGCTTACAAGAAAAAAAAATCCTTATCCTACAGAGGGTGGAAAGACTGGTGCTAGGTCATCATGTTGTGGAAGGGGGCAAACATGGCGAGAATATGGACCACAATCAGGACTTTATTACCACCTACTATGCTATTAGAGTATAATATGTAGTAAAGATATTCAATTAAGTTGTCACATCTGGCCTGGACAAGAAATGTGCACAGAGCTGTTGTTACTTCCCTCCCCCCACTCCTGTTAGCAGCACATATACAGTGCATTATCTGGCGGGTGGCAACAAGGTGCATAAGAAAGGAGAAAGCTCCTCCTGAGGGATGACTGGAGTGACTAAATGTATTTAGAAAAGTCTATAGTTAAAATACCAACTAGTAAATGAAGGAAGCACGGCACTCACCATATGGTAAAATCTTCTCTTTATTGCATATAAGTCACTCCTATCATTAAGGCTACATGCACACGACCGTGGTGTTTTTTGCTGTCCGCAAATCGCAGATCTGCAAAACACGGATGGCGTCCGTGCACGTTCCGCAATTTGCGTAACGGACAGCCTTTAATATAACTGCCTATTCTTGTCCGCAAAGCGCGGACAAGAATAGGTCATGTTCTAATTTTTGTGCGGGGCCATGGAACGGAGCAACGGATGCGGACAGCACACGGAGTGCTGTCCGCATCTTTTGCGGCACCATTGAAGTGAATGCGTCCGCATCCGAGCCGCCAAAACTGCAGCTCGGATGCGGACCAAAACAACGGCCGTGTGCATGAGGCCTAAGGCCTAGCGGTCCTAGCTCCCCAGTTTTCATAATTAATTCCGTTGCCTTGATTAGGAGTCCCTATGTCTACGCCCTCCATCTGCATTGAATGTAAGTTTGCCTAATCGGTCTTATGTTTTTTTCTATATAATATGTTATTGAGTATACCAAATATTGTGTCTTACATGTAATTACATCTGTAATTATCAATTCATACCCTCCAAAATTCAAATTCCAGCATTGTCCGATGTAGCCTCTCACAAAAATAGCAATGCCCTCATCAGTAATTGCCCCTTGGTAAAATTCCCTTCAACCAGTTTTTTTCCCATCTACCTGTGTCTCCTCATACCATCCCCTCACTAGAATATAACAAATTGTTAAGATGCACCAGAAAACTATGAGTGGTTGTTGATCGGCAACTTCTAAAAGTGTTGGATCATCTATAACTATGTGCCAATTTTTACAAATAGAGGTTCGGAAATACCTCCCATTTTTGGAAATCTTGACAGAATTTCCCTGGCAGGAAGGCTACAGACTGGCAAGTGTGGCCATTGAGAGCTTGTACATCCATGTCCCATCTCATGCAGGTGTCCAGGCAGTTAGACATTGCCTCCGATTTTGTATAACATGTCTGTTAAATGTTACTTTTCGTCCTAGAACATAATTCCTTCAAGTCAAGGTGGTCCTGCCAAAGTCAGGTACATGTGATGGGGACCACAGTGCCCCCACTTTTACTAACCTGTTTTTGGCTGGCTTTGAAGATGATATGATTTACACAGTGGATAATCCATACATAAAATACATCCAACTATATTTACGTTATATAGACAACATATTTATAGCATGGACATGGTTCATACGTTAGGGTAAATGTGTACTTTACTAGCCATTTTGGAGACCAAAATGTACAATATCTTAAAGTCGAAGTCCATGTAGGTGAGGACGTAATCCATACTGGTGAATTTAGGAAGCTGAGGGCAACCGATTCTTTACTGAAGTAAGGTAGCTACCATCCAATGCATGTAAAACAAGTCCATTCAGCAAATTACATGCCCTACGTATTCTGGTCCTCAAATGAGGATCACGCACACATTGAAGTCAATGGGTCGGCAAAAAAACGCAGACAGCACACAGATGGTATCCGCATTTTGCAGATTCGCGATTTGCCGATTGCAAATCAAATACGGTTGTGTGTATGAGGCCTTAATAAAACTCATATGTAGAGGCGTAAGAGGAAGCTCTCTTTAATCTTTAACAGCCCCCCACCCCCCCAGGTACAGCTATCATAAGCGGTTTACAATGCTGGTGCCTTCTTTTGCAGCTGTTACTTATGCACCCCTTATAGCAATGCCTGTGCCTACATGTAAATAGCGGGATCAGGCTACATGATGTAGTATACGGTAAATCGAAAAAGTTCAACCATCAGCAAAACATTCTAAATGAGCAAATGCATCAAATCTGTAACGAATGCAGAAAGGGATTGATATAAGTGTATGCATTATGCTAATAAAACATGGTAAAGAGTGCATCACGGCTGAGCCAGGGGTATAAGTGAGAGGTACTGTGGGATGTACTGTATCAGCCGTATATACAAGTGGCTGGGTATTAGGAGAAGAACATAGCGGTAAAGAGCTATTAATGGAAATGGTGGATCATTTTTATTGCTGTTGGAAGGCAGATGTCAGTTTGCAGATGCCGAGGAAGGAATATACCTTGCCTTAATGCCATTTACTGCAGATTAACACATTTCAGTTTTTTTTTCTGTGTTTTCCTTTTGGTTTGAACAGTAATGTTAATTGAAAGTGGGTAAAGTTGTCATTAATGGCTCCCCAGGTAATGATCTACGCTTCTCTCACTCTGTCAGCAGCAGATGGGTAATGACATTAGCCATTTACAGGTATCTGCTGCATCCTAAATGACTTTTCTCTGATGGCTTTGATATACCATGTGTTACCAAGCTTTCCCAACCTCCTGAAAGGCAAATATATTTAACTATAGATTCCCCATGCTGGCCTTGCTGCTTAGCTAGTCAAATATGCCGTTCAAGACTTTCAGGAACCTGTAGGCACAGACTGTCTGACTTCTTAGACTCCACCAGTTAAAGGGGTTATCCACAACCTATAATGCCCCCCCCCCCATATACCTGGGTCCCTCACACAGATTGTACTTACCTCGATCCCCACCACCTGCTTAGCTTCTGATGCTGGCATGGCCGCCTCTGCATATCCCCGTCATGCGGATAGGACATTGTGTACATTGTGTGTGAGGGGCCTAAGCATATGGGGGGGGGGCATTATAGGTCTTGGATAACCCCTTAAAGTCAACCACGACTTACATCATGTATGGTTTTCATATTTTTTGGTAGAGCGGTACGCGCCTCACAACATGTAGCGGCCTCTGCAGCCTACCCCTCGATAGCCTCCTCTCAATAACACAGCACTGTACCTACTTAAAGCTACTTTCACACTAGTGGCAGCCTTCTCCGGCAGGCTGTTCCGGGAACAGCCTGCCTGATCCGTGCTGCTGCTAGTGCACTGTGCTGCCAGAAGTCCGCTCCGGCCCCATTGACTATAATGGGGGCGGGCCGGAGGTCTGACCGCAGAACGGCAAACATGCCGAGAGGCAGCCAGAATAAAACTATGACATGTTGGAGTTTTATTCCGGCCGCCTCTTGGCATGTTGTCCATGGGGCCGGAGCGGACTTCTGGCGGCACGGTGCATTAATGGCAGTATGGATCCAGCAGGGTGTTCCCCCGCCGGAACAGCCTGCCGGAGAAGGCTGTCGCTAGTGTGAAAGTAGCCTAACATATACTGCCAGTTTTCTGGTGTAAAAAAGTTGCAAACCTCATGTCTGCAACTTTTTAAATGCCATTGTATCTAATTTTAGGCAGAAGTGGCGTTTCTATGCCGCTCTTGCCATTTTCACAAGAAGAGTGTGGAGAAGACGGGGCCAGCAAGCCCAACGAATTTTTATTGTTTTGCCCCAGTTTTCTGGCAAAAAGAAGACTAAAATGTAGACCAGCTCCAAGCTGGCATAGATTTCACTTTAGGCACAAAAAATGCTAGAGGATGCACCTAATTTATGACGAAGCATAAATTAGGCTCATCTTCCAGCAGCGTAGGAAATATCAGACTGGCGTAAAAATGCTGGTCTATGATAAATCCCCCCCCATTTCCCTTAATATGCATTAGGCCTAATGTGCCTATGAGCACATCCATTCCTTGATACAACCCCATTCACTGCCATCATTGCTTATCCATGCATATTTGCCATTCAGGTGGCTCCTGAAGCATTTCATAAGGGTTCAACCTTTCCCATGAAGTAAATTATGTTTTGCTCTAGTATCATTGTAACATACTTACCTACAGTCCCATTTTTAAGGGAGTATCCTGTAAACCGCACCACAAAAGTGGACAAAAATATAAAAATTTTCACAATTTAAAGGTGATAAGTATGCTCAAATTGCCTTTTTGGGATCTGGGGAAGCTGTGTAATAGCCAATTTTGGGACTGTAATGGTGGCGATAAATCTACAGTGAAACATCCTCTATTCTACTATCACTGTTGGTTCGCCTTTTAGGGCTTTGAAAATTTGGGTAACAGATTTAGGAACTTTCATGCCGGATATTTTTGTCACCCAGCTTTTCTAGTAACAGATCTAAAAACAGCTTAAAAGAATACTAAAGACAATATACAAAAGCCATGAAGTATAACTCACCTTCCAGATGTTCTGTTGTAACAAGGCCTAGTGCTACCATAAAGGCAATTTTCTGGGGAGAAGGACGGAAACAGAATTAACATTAATACACATTGAGATCATGTTCAATGTCATTAAAGGAGAGAGTGAATGGGAAGGTGGTGTTCTAAGGCTGTATTTTCTTAAGAAAAAAAAAGTACCATACCTTTCCATGGGATGTGTGTGGTGTTACAGTTCAGCTCAGTTCAGTGAATGGGACTGATCTGCAATATCACACGCAACCTGTGGACAGCGTGATGTTAGAGATGAGCGAATTTCTCAGAAATTCGATTCGGCCGGTTCGCTGAATTTTTCGAAAAAATTTGGTTCGATCAGAATTTATTTGTGGCGAATCGTGCCAAAAAGTATATTTCCTGGCTTTATAGTGGTGTAGAACACTGTGCCTTGCAGTAACACGCATAGGGAGTCTGCTGTGGTAGTAAAACAATACTGTGAGTCAGTATGACATGCAAATGACAGGCGTCGCTCTTAGAATCACTGCACACTTCACTTATTTGGGCAGTTACGGGGCCAAAACTGACCAAATAACTCAAGTGTGAACTCAGCCTTACAGGTCAATGTTGGCGTCAAGAAGAAGCGCACTTTTACACCGTCGGCAGCTGATTCCACACCTGTTCTATTAAATGCTTATACAAATAGGGCCCCCCTGACAGAGTGGAGAGGGTGTCAGCAGTAAGTTTGTGCTGACATCACTGATTATTTTGTCCTTCCTCTGATCCGTCAGAACAATAACCCCCAAAAAACGGATCCTGTCTGTGGAGCATCCGCCTTCACTCGGTCAGCATTTGGTCAGTAATCATCAGTATTGCTAAAGCCAAAAAAAACAGGAGAGGATCCAAAACTGAGATGACACGTGAATGGAATATTTGCATGTCTTCTGTGTTTTGTACCCACTCCTGCTTTTGGCTACCAAATCATAAGCCAATTCTGATGCAAAATAGGGACCATGTCATGCAAGCCTTACAGCTGTTACATAGACAGGATCCGTTGTGTGTCAAATTTTTTCTTCCTTCTGACAGATCAGAAGAAGGGTCAAATAAATGATGATGTCAGCCAGGCCGAAAGGAAAAATAGTGGCCCAGTCATGAAGTGGGGAGGGTGGGAACAGCTTGAGAAGTCCACAGACTGGCCCTATGACATAGTGGTGAGGTGGAAGCAGCACCAGAAGGAGGCCACAGAGTGGCCCAATGACAGAGTCTGGAGGTGGCAGCAGCATTAGGAGTACACTAAATTGATTGTCTGTAGTGATGGACGAGCATCTGCCGGGATGGTTTGCGATCGTGCGAACACGTTCAAATGTTTGCGAACCACAAGTTTGCGGCGGGTCCCATTCATTTTAATGGCAGGCGAACCTGAAAAACCTTCAGCTCATATTTGCAGCCAAGAAATAATTACTAGAAGTGCACAAATTGTCCCACAACATGGACAGTGACATACCAGATGTATTATTAAAATTTCCGATCTCCATTCATTTTTTTTTTCAATGCGAAATATCGGCAATTCAATTTTCGCGTACGCGCATGCGCAAATGCACTATACAGTACCCAAATGCACTATAAAGAAAGTATATTGGTATATAACACCCCGCTTCAATCTGTTCTTTTGGGGGATGACTGGTATATCACACCAGTAGAAATTATTTGTTCCAATAACGCTTGTCCCTCTATATACCTGCAGAACCGCACACAACTGCCGCACAATACAAATGCACTATAATATACTTTCTAACATAGAAAGTATATTATAACATTGTACAAGGAAGGCAATCCATTAGAATATACATGAAGATAAAACGTAACCTTTAATAATTTTACTAGGAGGGTCCATTCACACGTCCGTAAGTGTTTTGCGGATCCGCAAAACATGGACACCGGCAATGTGCATTCCGCAATTTGTAGACCGCACAACGCCGGCACTATAATGGAAAATGCCTAATCTTGTCTGCAATTGTGGACAAGAATAGGACATGTTCTATTTTTTGGCGGAAACGGAAGCACAGATGCGGAAGTGCGGATCCGCAAATGCGGATGTGGATCCGCAAATGCAGATGTGGATCCGCAAATGCGGACAGCACATTCTGGCCCTATTGAAAATGAATGGGTCTGCGCCCGTTCCGCAAAATTGCAGAACAGATGCGGACCCATTTTGCGGACGTGTAAATGGAAAAGATATCCGTCAAAATGAAAATATATTAAATTATTAAAGTTAACCAAAAAGCATAGATGTGGTAGGCAATAACAAGTGCTCGGCGGCACTAAATCAGTTGCTCGGCGGCACCAAATCAGAAACCATATGTCCTACCACAATCCGGGGGGTTCCAGTGCACATCGATGAATCCAGGAGGGAAAGCAAAAAAACATCCATCCCTGGGCTAGATGATGATGTGGTATTGAAGGACAGGTTGGACAAAGAACTGTCCCTGATATTGCCCTACAGGGGGGTGCTATTCTGGCCCTGATAGCCTAACCACAGACCACCCTCCCTGATAAGAGCGACCCCGTCCGGAACCTTACCCTATATAAAAATGGCCCTAGTAAGCCCCTAGCCTATACGCCCCTGACTTCCAGATAATCACTATTTAGATCTATGTGTTTTTGACTCATTATAAAAGTATATTATAAGTATATTGCACCCCTCTGTGTATCACACATATCGATAGTACACCTATACTAGTGCTTAAAATTACCTTTGTGGCCCTATTAGCTAGCATTTGGTGTCCCTAACAGCCTGTCCCTGCTCCACACAGCAACCTCTCCCTACACTGGCAAAACACTGAATGTAAAATGGAGGCCAGATCAGGTTTATTTATAAGGTAGGGGGTATGTCCATGTGCTGAAATGTCTCAATTGGCTGTCCTGTACCACCTGATGGATGTGTCATGAGTCAAAGTTCTTCACAATGTAAAAGAATATGGCGAATCGCGAACACGCAAAGTTTGCCGCGAAACGACCGCCGGGCGAACCGCAAGGCCATCTCTAATTGTCTGTTCTTGACAATCCTGTTTGAGAAGGGTCTACCAGCTATAAGCTGAACAGTGGTAGGAATCTGGCAATCCCCTGCAATTGACATGGACATTAGAAAGTTCCTATTGAAGTCAATGGGCTGTCTGCAGAACTCTTGCATATGTCAGGTCTTCCAGAGTAAAAAGACACACTAGGGATATGGTCCTGTCATAAAAAAGAAACAACATCTCTTTGTTGAGGAACAAAATTAACCAATGAGTACTAAGCTCAAGTATTACCTCAGGATTTTCCTCCTTTTTCTTTTTGGTAGCTGGGGGTCCCTGAGGAGGTTCTTCACAAGGTTTCTTAATTTTTGTTTTGATCTCTGGTTGGCTCTGAACTTGAGGTTGTATGATAATTACCTAAAACACATGACACAGTCTTGATTAAAAAAAAAGTGGTGTTCTAAAATCATTAATTGGAAAATAATGACCAAAGTAAAGACTTGCCAGTTAAACCCAGATAGCAGCGCACATCCTTTTTTCCTATTCTGTTTTTGTTTTCTGATTGCAGATTGTGTTATTTTATTTTCTGAACATGATTATGGGGGCGCCCATCTTGTCTGAGCTGTCCTTAACAGCACTTATAAAGCATTAAGAAAATTGCTTTATGGCAGCCCCATTGGCCATAGACACAATGGTCTCGAGGGGACCCTATAGACTTCTATGGGAGAGTTTTCTAGGCATGCTCTGTGACCTCGCAGAGGGCATTGTACAAGGAAAGAATAGATGAGCTTTGACAATTACCTATTGTGAATGGTGGATCCTGTCTTATCTATCATTCTAATCCTTTCTGTAATATCACCTCAGTGTATAGATAAGCAAGTAACTGCAGTAAAGTGATCTGTACAGGCCAAGAAGTGGCGCTTATTATTAGTCTTAGTGGCCAGTGCGAAAACTGCAGGATTTTATGTTATTTGTTTAAATATAGATATTGACATGGAAAATTAAAAATAACATCATCGGAAATTCTTAAAAAATATATTAAACATAAAAACATGATTTAAATAGGTTATTTTCTGATCACACATTCCCTTTAAGTACATGGTTACATGGCTCTAGGTATGCTGGGCGTTGAAGTTTGCAACAGCTTGGAGAGCCACCAGTAGGAAACCGCTGACCTATACCCTTACATTAAATGAATTCTACATTAGATGGGTTCATTGCTAGAATCTTATAGCTTCCCTAAAGTGATCCTGATGTGAAGGAATGTGGGCTGTTCATGAACCAGAAGCCTGTATTGAAAGAAGAGTGAGTTGCACAATCAAACGATGTCCATAGCACATAGAACTCATCTAGTCATAGGTTTGCTTAAAGATGTCAACTGATGGTCTAAAGATCATCCATAGAAGCTTATACATGAGACAGTGCTGGAAATGCAGCTAAAAAGTGTGGCATGAAAGCACAAATCAGACGACAAAACATAACATCGGTCCTCCTCACGATTAGATGGGCAAATTAACATACATAGCCTCATAGTTCCCTCATAGTTCCTCTAGGACAGTGTAGTCCTGCACAGGTTTTTGCCATCCAATAGCAAAGGGAAGAGGGCCAACCAGGTTTAGGCTCCCTTTCTCATTCCCATAGAAACTGCAGTTTGCCTCTATGTTATATTTATACCTTGACAAATGGTCATCAAGAATTTACAATCCCAATTCCCAAAAACTTGGGACGCAAAATGCAAAAAAATGTAAATAAAAACAAATCTCATAGACCCATATTTTATTCACAATAGAACATAGAACACATATCAGATGTTGAAATTGAGACATTTTACAATTTCATGCATTGTCTTGGTGAAATACACAAGGCCTTCCCTGAAAGAGACTTATAGATAAGAACATATGTTGTTCTAAAACCTCTATATACTGTTTAGCATTGATAGTGCCTTTCCAGATATGTAAGCCGCCCATGTCAAAGGCACTAATGCAACCCCATAACATCAGAGATACAGGCTTCTGAACTGGATGCTGATAACAAGCTGGATGGTCCCTCTCCTCCTAAGTCTGCAGAACACAGCTCTTGTGATTTCCAAAAATAATTTCACATTGTTATTCATCTGACCACAGAACAGATTTCCATTTTGCCTCAGTCCATTTTAAATAAACATTTTGGATCATGTTGACATATGGCTTCTTCTTGGCATGATACAGCTTTAACTTGCATTTGTGTGTTCACAGACAATGATTTCTGGAAGTGTTCCTTAGTCCATGCAGTGAATTACAGTACAGAATCATGCCTGTTTTTAATGCAGTTCCACCTGAGGTCCAGTAGATCACAAGCATCCAATATTGACAGACGGCTTTGTCCCTTGAGCACACGGATATCTGATGATTCTCAAAAAATTTTGGTGATATTTTGTGTTGTAGACAGTGGGATATTCAAAGTATTTGCAATTTTACATTGAGAAACATCTTTCTAAATTGTTCAACAATGTTTAGACAGTTTTTTGCAGATTGATGAAGCTCTGCCCATCTTTGCTTCTTTTTATGTGGCTTAGTAGCATATTCCTCCTCCAGCTGTTTTTTTATTAGCTTACTTTTCCACCATTTTATTACCCCTGTCCCAACTTTTTTGAGGTGCATCAAGTTCTTAACGAGTTCATGAAATTGTAAAATGTGATATGTGTTCTATGATCAACTGTGGAAAAAATATAGGTCTAGGAGATTTATGAATCATTGCAATAACTTTTTATTTACAATTCTTTACATTTTACACAGTGTTACAACTTTTTTGGAATTGGAGTTGTAGATGAAAAAAATGTAAAAAAACGGATTCAACCTACCTTGCTGTCAGCGCTGATTAGGAGCGGTTGAACTTTGATGCCATCATTGACCACAGAAACGTTGCTGGTGTTAATTGGGTTTGCATTGCTTGGCGAGGTGGATATAATTGCGTAGGCCACACCTCCACTACTTAGAGGCGAAGAAATTGTTGGTTCCAGTGAGCTCTGAGATTGGCCGTTGGAAGCCTGGAGGTGGCTGACGGTGTTGTTGGCAGTGGGAAGGGCTGGGCTGGGGTTTTTGATACTGACCACCGTGGCCTTTTGAAATGTAGGGGGTTGTTTAGAAGGCTGGTCTCTGCAGAGGGAGATGGGAAGGCTTTCTGGAATCAGAGTCTTTGGCCTAACCTGTAATAAAATGTATAAAAACTCATATGTAAGTAAGTAAGATCAAATTATTTGTAATGAAAAATAAAATTGAGTTGGTTGGGTATGGAGACTGCGAAAGTAGCAATCACAACGAGAACTCAACACTTCGGGGTCCATGGTCTACCCAACCAAATGTGAGACCCGCACCTATCAGACACTGGGGGCATATCCTAGCAATGAGCCCCCAATGTACAAGATTATACACCCCCTTTAAGTAGGACTGCCCACATGACTCTTAAGCTTGAAAGAGCAGGGATGTAAATAAATAAATTAAAAGTTATACTGAATCTTTTCCCACATAACTATATAGCAATCTGCTCAGCTCCTCAGGTTCTGTAACATGCTGTCTGCAATTTGGACTGCATGCGTATGGTGAGAGGTTCTCTTTAAGTTGGTAATATCTACCCAAAAGCCATTTACAATTATTTTTTTTCTTGGGAGATACTCTGTAACCCCTCACCGCCACAGCCAGTGATCTAGTAATTTTTTTTAGAGTTTTTATTTGTGGGACCAGTTATATTTTTTAAGCCATCATACTGATGTAAATATACCGTATTGATTAACCTTTAGTAACCCTTTCTGGTAGGATATAGCATAGAAAAACAATTATGATGTATCCATATTTTTTGAGTTTTTATGTTTTATCACTTCTGCATAATAACTAAGCTGCTTTAAAAAACAGATCACTTGTTTTTGTACTGCTATAGCATAACTTGTTTAATTCTCTGTTGACTGTTAGTAGCTTGTTTTTTTCATAATTCTAGGACTTGCTTTTTTGCAGGATGAGCTGTAATTTTCATTGGAACCATTTCAGAGTACATATTAAATCACTTTTTATTCCATGTTTTTTGACAGAATGAACAAAGCACTGGCATTGCAGCACTCACTGTCCATATAAATGACATGTCATGTGGATCAGAATGATTATGGATATGCCAAATTTCAATATTTTTTATGTTTTACTAATAAACTTTCAAAGACCTAAACCATTTTAGGCTAGGTTCACATCACCATTTTTTCAAGAAAGAAAAAATAGATTCTGTATTTTAAGCATCCATTATGGTAATTTATGCACATTTTGCATCTGTTTTAGACACTCCCGTGTGAGATCCGTTATTTTAAATGAGAAAAAAAAGTCCTGTGTGCATGTGTTTTTTTTTTTTTTTTGCCACACTCTAGCTGTAGTTTTTATTTGTACTACTTTCGGGTTCATATGATTTTTTAGATTTTTTTTCTTCATTTTTGGTAGGCGGGATAAGCAGAAAAAGATGTTCTGACATTTTTTTTTTATATTTGTTTACAGCATTCATCAAGTGTGTGAAATAACATGATAACGTTATAGTATGAGTTGTTATGGATATGGTGATACCAATTATATTGTTGTTTTTTTTACTTAATTTTTATTTTATTTATTTTCTTCTTAATTGCAGATTGATGAAGCTCTGCCCATCTTTGGAAGAAGTGGAAGAAGTGCATATTTTTCTTATTTTTTGCATTTCTATTAAACTTTTTTAACCTATTTTTCTAGCCATACCAGGGGCCTTTAACATGTGATCATTTGCAACAAGGGGTTAGCTATAATATACAGCTGACACCTGCTGCATGCTGGATCAGTCCCTGAGCTTGTGTCGTCACTGCACAATACATGTATAGTGTGGGGGAAGTACCCGTTTGCTTCACCATGCATGTACGGTAGAAGTCGGAAAAAGGGTTGATGGGATATTCAGATTGGTTTTTTTGTTGTTTTTTTTACAAATGTCACTTGTTCATAGACTGTGTCTGGTGTTGCACCACACTCTCAATTAAATAAAATAAATGGGGCTACGCTGCCATACCAGATGAAGCCTACAGCCTAAGGCCTCATGCACACGACCGTGGTGTGCATTGCGGTCCACAAATCGCGGATCCGCAAAACACGGATGGCGTCTGTGCGCGTTCCGCAATTTGCGGAACGGCACGGACAGCCTTCAATATAAATGCGCGGACAAGAATAGGACATGTTATATTTTTTTAGCGGGGCCACAGAACGGAGCAACGGGTGCGGACAGCACACAGAGTGCTGTCCACATCTTTTGCGGCCCCATTGAAGTGAGTGGGTCCGCATCCGAGCCGCCAAAACAGCGGCTCGGATGCGGACCCAAACAACGGCCGTGTGCATGAGGCCTAAAGTGGAGATGTTTTGGGGAAATAGCAATCTTTTTTTTAAATCCAAATCCTTGTTCACACTGCGTATTTTGCTGGACTCTGCACCAAGATTCTGGTGGCAGATGCATGGGATCCGCTTCCTAATGTTTTTAATGGACGACTTCGTAGCCATTCGCCTCCCTTTTGGTATGGATGTGCCATTGTTTCAAACCACAACCATGTCCCTTCTTGGCATCGTGTTTGGAAAGATGCAGGAAACCGCGGCTGGTGTCTGCTGAACGATTTAGCACTATTCCATAGGGTTAAACGCTAAGCGGGCATTCTACCACTGAACCACCAATGCCAGGACTGGCATTGGTGGTTCAGTGGTAGAACTAAGCGGGCATGCAGCATTCAAAGTGAAAAACCGCGGCATTCCTGATGCAGAATACGCAGCCAATTTTGCAGAGGTAAAATCCTGCTATATATCATGCAAAAATACATAAAAAAGGTAACATACTATAAGTCTCAGTGTGCCGTAACAACTACAATTGACACATAAAATCTACAACAGCTGAAGATCCGCAGGTTTCCTAACCCCCACAACAGATAACAGATAATTATTTTCCTCAAGGACAGAATGCGTATTTGGTATTAAAACAGTAATTTTTAGAAAATGATAGCAAAAGTCTTTCAAATATTGAACGTTACCATAAACATCCAGCCAAACATCATTCAGTAACATCCACAGAACATGTGACAAACACTAAGCAGCATATACTTGGCAAATAATTCTCATTTTCCTCATAGGGGGTAGTGCTGGAGCACATAATAAAAAATAAAATCTCTTTTAAAGCGATCGCCCATTATAATTTATAGATTTAACAACAGCGTTTTATGGGACACTGGGATGTGGAATGCAAAAAATCAACATCCAAGAGTAATAAACAAAATGTAGTCTTTCTTGTATAATTGCTACACAGCAGGCCTAGAAATGAGTAAGAGATGTAGTAAGCTTGTTCTCCGTGTTCATCAGTATGTAGACATTTTAGAGGAAACAAAGGGGTTAATTTTCTCCTGATCCTTTCCATTTTCATGTTTGGGTTTCGGTGTGCTTAGCCTCATACTTCAGACAGAAGAATGGATGAAGGCTGATGCTGCAGTCAGTCGTCTTACAGCCGGACGGATGTCTGATTTAAAGGGTCATTCCCATCTGGACGTTTATACAATATCCTCAGGATATGTTATAAATGTCCAATAGGAGCAGGTCCCACCCATAGGACCCACTCCTATGGCAAGACTGGAGCCCCGTTGTATAAAGTCTAAGGGGGACATTGATTGATCAGCAATTTAGACACCGATCTTAGTCCACGTCCACTGCTGCTTGATGCGCCTAAGTTATGTAGAGGCTGGCCTCTCTATAACTTAGGCGCTTTACCAGCGGCCGTGTGACTTTCTTACATCTACACCAGCTCCCTTGCTAAGTCATTTTCTACACCAAAAAGAGGAGTAGATAATGATGAATCAGACGAGTCACTCCCCCTTTTTCCACCACCTCGGAAAAGTGGTATGGCCGGGGAAAAGCCGCACATTCAGCCACAATTCCCCTTTGCGACCAAATCTGCGACAAAAGTAAGACAAAAGGTGTTGTACTTCCCATAATAAATGACCCCCTAAGTGGCTAATAAATTTGGCAGATCTTGGACTGTCCTAAAGGTAGAAAATGAAATCTATATCTGCTATGAGCAGGCTTAGGCCCCTTGCAGACGAGCGTGAGCGAAATAGGTCTGGATACGTTGCGGATGCGCTCAGTGAAAAATGCGCAATTTCACAAGCAAGTTCAGTCAGTTTTGTCTTCGATTCCGTTCAGTTGCTCAGTTTTTTTCGCGTGGGTGCAATGTGATTTAATGCGTTTTGCACGCACGTGATAAAAAACTGAAGGTTTACAAACAACACCTCTTAGCAACCATCAGTGAAAAACGCATCGCATCCGCACTGGCTTGCAGAAGCGATGCGATTTTCACACAGCCCCATTCACTTCTATGGGGCCGGCATTGCGGGAAAATCGCAGAATATAGAACATGCTGCGATTATCACGCAACGCACAAGTGATGCGTGAAGAACCTCGCTCATGTACACAGACCCATTGAAATCAATGGGTTCGGATTCAGTGCGGGCGCAATGCGTTCGCATCACGCTTTGCACCCGCGCTGAATTCTCGCTGGTCTGCAGGGGGCCTTAGATTTGCACTAAAACCATTTAGTAACTTCACCCACTTTTCTTGTCACCTTTCAGAAACTGGCAAATGGCAAAAAAAAAATTACAAATCTTAGCACAACTATTATGTGAGCCATCATTTGCAACTTTTCTAGGCTAAGATACTGGCACAAATTGATTGATAATCCCCCCTCCCCCCTCTTCCCCCATGTCACATAGGGGATCTGGAGTTGTAAGAATAAAGTAGTGCCAGCCACTATAAAGATCATGCCTATCAGGAAACCTATCAGTCTAGCATTTTTGACCTGGACAATGGTGTTCATAAAGAAATAGGGGGACATTTACTATGTGATGTATGCCACTTTTCAGACATCACAAGAAAAGGTGGCATGTCGGAGGCAGGGAGGTGGCATCGTAGCAGGTCTACAACATAAAATTTTATTCACGACAGAAACAGAAACCATTTATCTTTATTCATGCCAGAAAACTTGAAAAAAGCAAAACGGCCGGCGGTAGGATGCTCTAACTCTATGAGAGGCTTGCACCTCTGCATAAATTTGGTACACCCTTTGGAGGTGCAGCGGGAAGAAAACGCCGGTCTTGATAATTGCTCCCCTTAGAGTGTAGGCTAAGATGCTAAACCTGTTCTAGAATGTATTGATTTCCATGATATTAATTTCTGTAATACTAATTACAATGTATTCGGTTCAGTGCTGCAGTCGCTAGTTATTGCAGCATTAGTCTTAAGTTGTTAATTTTTGATTAAGGCACAGTCTTTGTTAGAGACGTTTGCAGTGTTGGCAAGCTTGTCATTATAACATTCGCAGCTCTTGTCCTTGTGAATCTGAATAAGTGGTTGACTGCTTAAACGAGGAGCGAAAGTAATAATTGTCTATACACATTCATTTGAATTCTAATGGAATACACCTAGCAATTATACAGGGGGGTGGCGGTTCACCTCTGTGCAGGAGCTTGAGCTAGACAGTGAACCAATGGGAAAATAATCAGCGCTCTCAGGAATATCATTTAGATGGGGAAAAAAAGCTTTTAGTGGCCAGGAGCTTGACAAATCCGTCATATCTATTAAAAAGAGGACATACCATATGCCTGTGTATTTGTCCTTGGCGTAATAATGTCAGAGGTGTACATAGTCAGAAAGGGTAGTTTCACACAGTTTTTTGGGGACATTTTTGCATTTCTTGTTGGTTTTCTCTGTGTTTTGGATTTTTTTCCAGTACTTTTAACAATGTTTTAGTTTTGTTATGTGGCTAGATGTTAGCGTAAAGGAGTTTTCTGGTTTACATAAATATACTTAACATTTATAAAGATAGCTGTAATTTTGTAATGCATTCCATTTACCTTTACTGCGCCTATCTTCCATTCTGGGCATGACCATGTCCATGCAGATCTTTCTTATTTCCTATGATGTTATGTCCATGGGCAGTAACAGGAGCAGTGATAGAGGAGTGTCTATGTAACATGGTGGGTGGGAGGAGCTATAAACTGGCTGGGCTTTGTTAAGGGCAGTGATAGGGAAGGAGTGTCTATGTAACATGGTGGGTGGGAGGAGCTATAAACTGGCTGGGCATTGTTAGGGGCACTAGTGCTAGTGCTCTGGCAGAGAAGGAAGAAGTGCATCATGGGTTTGGTTGGATACAGGAACAGTAAGTTCTACATACAGGATGGAAACAAACCAGAGGGATTTGTTTGGTGAAAAGAGATCAGCAGAGTCCAAATTGAAGAACAAACATGGAGGAAGATGTACATGAGGTAAGGCTACTTTTACACTCGCGTTTTGGGTGGATCCGTCATGGATCTGCCAAAACGGATCCGTTACAATAATACAAATGCATGCATCCGTCATGAACGGATCCGTTTGTATTATCTGTAACATAGCCAAGATGGATCCGTCATGAACTCCATTGAAAGTCAATGGGAGACGGATCAGTTTTCTATTGTGCCAGGTTGTGTCAGAGAAAACGGTTCCGTCCCCATTGACTTTGTGTGCCAGGACGGATCCGTTTGGCTCAGTTTCGTCAAGCAGGCAGCGTTTTGGTGTCCGCCTCCAGAGTGGAATGGTGACTGATCGGAGGCAAACTGATGCATTCTGAGCGGATCCTTTTCCATTCAGAATGCATTAGAATGTAAAACGATCCATTTTGGACTGCTTGTGAGAGCCCTGAAAAGATCTCACAAACGGAAAACCAAAACGCGAGTGGGAAAGTAGCCAAAGCAACTACATGAGCATATCTGCTAAAAAAACATAGTAATCAGAGAAAACCCCTTTAAGGTATATAATGTCTCATAAAATGCAGTACATACTAATATTTTGTAGGGGTGTTTTTGTATTGCAGGTGAGCGTTTTTAGCAGTTTGGGAATTTTTTGTTTCTAAAACATAGCATGTTCTAGTTAGGCCTCATGCACACGACCGTTGTGTGCATCCGTGGCCGTTGTGCCGTTTTCCGTTTTTTTTCGCGGATCCATTGACTTTCAATGGGTCCGTGGAAAAATCGGAAAATGCACCGTTTTGCAGCCGAGACCGTGATCCGTGTATCCTGTCCGTCAAAAAAATATGACCTGTCCTATTTTTTTGCCGGACAACGGTTCACCGACCCATTCAAGTCAATGGGTCCGTGAAAGAACACGGATGCACACAAGATTGGCATCCGCGTCCGTGATCCGTGGCCGTAGGTTACTTTAATACAGACGGATCCGAAGATCCGTCTGCATAAAAGCTTTTTCAGAGCTGAGTTTTCACTTCGTGAAAACTCAGATCCGACAGTATATTCTAACACAGAGGCGTTCCCATGGTGATGGGGACGCTTCAGGTTAGAATATACTAACAGAACTGTGTACATGACTGCCCCCTGCTGCCTGGCAGGTGCTGCCAGGCAGCAGGGGGCAGTCCCCCCCCCTGTAGTTAACACATTGGTGGCCAGTGGGCCCCCCTCCCTCCCCTGTAGTTAACTCATTGGTGGCCAGTGGGCCCCCCTCCCTCTCCTGTAGTTAACTCATTGGTGGCCAGTGGGCCCCCCTCCCTCCCCTGTAGTTAACTCGTTGGTGGCCAGTGGGCCCCCCTCCCTCCCCTGTAGTTAACTCGTTGGTGGCCAGTGCGGCCAGCCCCCCTCCCTCCCTTGTAGTTAACTCGTTGGTGGCCAGTGCGGCCGGCCCCCCTCCCTCCCCTGTAGTTAACTCGTTGGTGGCCAGTGGGCCCCCCCCTCCCTCCCCTGTAGTTAACTCGTTGGTGGCCAGTGGGCCTTCTCCCCTCCTAATTAAAATCTCCCCCCTATCATTGTTGGCAGCGGAGAGTACCGATCGGAGTCCCAGTTTAATCGCTGGGACTCCGATCGGTAACCATGGCAACCAGGACGCTACTGCAGTCACGGTTGCCATGGTTACTTAGCAATTTGTAGAACCATTATACTTACCTGCGAGCTGCGATGTCTGCGTCATGTCACTTACCAGTAGGAGGAGCTCCCGGCCGGACGCAGACATCGCAGCTCGCAGGTAAGTATAATGGTTCTACAAATTGCTAAGTAACCATGGCAACCGTGACTGCAGTAGCGTCCTGGTTGCCATGGTTACTGATCGGAGCCCCAGCGATTAAACTGGGACTCCGATCGGTACTCTCCGCTGCCACCAATGATAGGGGGAGATTTTAATTAGGAGGGGAGAAGGCCCACTGGCCACCAACGAGTTAACTACAGGGGAGGGAGGAGGGGGCCCACTGGCCACCAACGAGTTAACTACAGGGGAGGGAGGGGGGGCCCACTGGCCACCAACGAGTTAACTACAGGGGAGGGAGGGGGGGCCCACTGGCCACCAACGAGTTAACTACAGGAGAGGGAGGGGGGGCCCACTGGCCACCAACGAGTTAACTACAGGGGAGGGAGAGGGGGCCCACTGGCCACCAACGAGCAACGAGTTAACTACAGGGGAGGGAGGGGGGCCCACTGGCCACCAATGAGTTAACTACAGGGGAGGGAGGGGGGGGCCCACTGGCCACCAACGAGTTAACTACAGGGGAGGGAGGGGGGGCCCACTGGCCACCAACGAGTTAACTACAGGGGAGGGAGGGGGGGGCCCACTGGCCACCAACGAGCAACGAGTTAACTACAGGGGAGGGAGGGGCGCCCACTGGCCACCAATGAGTTAACTACAGGGGAGGGAGGGGGGCCCACTGGCCACCAACGAGTTAACTACAGGGGAGGGAGGGGGGCCCACTGGCCACCAATGAGTTAACTACAGGGGAGGGGGGGCCGGCCGCACTGGCCACCAATGTGTTAACTACAGGGGGGGGGCTGCCCCCTGCTGCCTGGCAGCACCTGCAAGGCAGCAGGGGGCAGTCATGTACACAGTTCTTTTAGTATATTCTAACCTGAAGCGTCCCCATCACCATGGGAACGCCTCTGTGTTAGAATATACTGTCGGATTTGAGTTTCTCGATGTAACTCAAATCCGACGGTATATTCTAACATAGAGGCGTTCCCATGGTGATGGGGACGCTTCAAGTTAAAATATACCATCGGATTGGAGAGAACTCCGATCCTATGGTATATTAACTCCTGACTTTACATTGAAAGTCAATGGGGGACGGATCCGTTTGAAATTGCACCATATTGCACCATATCGCATTGTAATTCAGGACAGGTCCGTTTGGCACCGCACGGCCAGGTGGACACCAAAACAACTTTTTGTCCGTGGATCCTCCAAAAATCAAGGAAGACCCACGGACGAAAAAACGATCACGGAAAAAAATACGGTCATGTGCATGAGGCCTAAGGGTGTGTTTTCAGCAGGTGTTTTTATAGGATGTGAAAAACACCATAAATTTTGTATGGCGGACCATGCAAACAGCAGGTCCGTCATACATGGGCACCAGCCGTGTGCACCCGGCATCACGGATGCGGACCCATTCAATTGGGTCCGCAATCTGGGAGATGCGGTGCGGTGAGGAACAAAGGCACAAACCAGAAGCACACAGAAGCACTACGGAGTGCTTCCATGGGTTTTCTGTCTGTTCCTCCGCACCACAAAAAAGTAGTGCATGCACTACTTTTTTGCGGTACGGACCGTCGGATGTGGATCGCGGACCCCATTCATGTGAATGGGTTCGCGTACCACATGCGGCGGCCCAACGGTTGGTGCCCATGCATTGGAATGTTCGTTGAATAAGGCCTCATGCACACAAACCTTATTCAAGGAACATTCCAGGTAACACTGATACACTGGGTAAGGCCTCTTGCCCAGGACCGTATGCCCTCTGAGATATGATCATATGAGTGCGGGACAATAGTCCCGCGGGTGGCCCACGTAATCTATGATGCTGTGCGCTCCCGTGTGCACGATCAATGACGCTCCGGGACATATGTCCCGCTCACGGACCCTATATATCTCGAAGGGCATACTGTCATGGGCAAGAGGCCTTATTCCTAGTGCTGGGCCTGAAGAGGGCGTGGCATGACAAAGGGATTCTCTCTTTGCTCTTGAATTTCTAAATCATGTACCACCATCTCAGGATCTGCACTAGGCATAACATAGCTCATAAGGGGTGCCTGGAGCATTCCCTTAAAGTGAAGGTCCATTGTATGTGATTTTAGTTTCATTTATTGAAGAGAGAAAAATGTATCTTTTTCCAATGTTTGTCTTTTTTTATTTGTTTTAGCTATTTAATTTTTATTTTGAAATAAATTTCAATGGAGCGGCCATTTTGGAGACACACAATTCTTTCCAGTATTGTATGTAGTAGTGTATGCTTGTGAGCGTGTGTGTTTTGTGGCAGTTGAAATGAATGGGAGTCAATTAACAGAGGAATGTCATTATTACAATCTCCAGGAAGTGATAAGGGACAGCCCCTCCCCATAGACCAGGGAATGACAGAAGAGCTGTAAACAGTTTTATCTGTATGCATAGTGTTAGGCCCCTTTCACACGAGTGAGTATTCCACGCGGGTGCAATGAGTGATGCGAACGCATTGCGCCCGCACTGAATCCGGACCCATTCATTTCAATGGGTCTGTGTACATGAGCGTTGCTTTTCACGCATCACTTGTGCATTGCGTGAAAATCGCAGCATGCTCTATATTCTGTGTTTTTCACGCAACGCAGGCCCCATGGAAGTGAATGGGACTAAATGAAAATCGCATCCGCAAGCAAGTGCGGATGCGATGCGTTTTTCGCAGATGGTTGCTAAGAGATATTGTTTGTAAACCTACCGTTTTTTATCACGCGCGTGCAAAACGCATTAAATCGCATTGCACCTGCGCGATAAAAACTGAACAACTGAACGCGATCGCATACAAAACTGAATGAACTTGCTTGTGAAATCGCGTATTTTTCATTGAACGCATTCGCAAAGCATCCGGACCTAATCCGCTCACGCTCGTCTGCAAGGGGCCTTAAGGTGGATTGAGACGGGATTGAACGTTCGTTCCCGACAATCTGCCCATCTAAAGGTGCAGCTGATCACCCGATGAACGAGCGAAACGCTTGTTCATTGGGTGATACTATCGTTAGTGCAGGCACCTACATTATTGTTTGCGGACAGGAGATCGTCTAAACAGCGATCTGCAGCCCAGAAACAATGCAGATGTATGACGATGAGCGATCACAATTGTGATCGCTCGTTCTCATACTGTGGAGGTGATCGCTGTGTGTAAATGCAACGCTTCACTACCACTTAACAAGCAGCCAACTGTCAGGAAGAAGTGGTTCTTTCCTGGCAATCTGCTGCTCCTCAGCCCGTCTAAATCCACCTTTACTATCCTGCCTTATATCGTCCTCCAGCAGTACAACAGACTTGTCAATAACTTGCACACTTTCTCATGATGAGACGACTCTGTTCAACATGTTCCAGTCTGTATGAAAAAAGCAGGCAAATAATCTTAAGAAAACAGTTACTGTTAAATAAGTTACTGTTTTAGTTACCTGAGGTAGCACTGCTGGTCCATGTCCTGCCAATCTGTGCAAGGATCTGACCTGAGGGACTTTAATTGGCACTGCAGTTATAGTACCCAATGTCTAATTCAAAAAGAGAAAACAATTGATCAGTCAAAGTTAGCATTTGGACAAGAAAATACAGAGAAAAACATGGCTGCTTTATTCCCAAAACAGCACCACACCTCTAATAGGTTGTGTGTGGTATTGAAGATCAGCCAAAATTAATAGAGCTGTAATACCATGCATATCCCGTAAACAGGTGTGGCACTGTTTTTGGGAAAAAACAGCCATGTTTTCCTAATGCTGTACCGCCCCAGGAGTGTTCCTTGGGGCAATGGTAGTATGAACACAGTTTCATAGGCGACTTTCAACCCAATGTCTGGAAGCTGGTAATTCTGAGCGTACAGGGAGTGCAGAATTATTAGGCAAATGAGTATTTTGACCACATCATCCTCTTTATGCATGTTGTCTTACTCCAAGCTGTATAGGCTCGAAAGCCTACTACCAATTAAGCATATTAGGTGATGTGCATCTCTGTAATGAGAAGGGGTGTGGTCTAATGACATCAACACCCTATATTAGGTGTGCATAATTATTAGGCAACTTCCTTTCCTTTGGCAAAATGGGTCAAAAGAAGGACTTGACAGGCTCAGAAAAGTCAAAAATAGTGAGCTATCTTGCAGAGGGATGCAGCACTCTTAAAATTGCAAAGCTTCTGAAGCGTGATCATCGAACAATCAAGCGTTTCATTCAAAATAGTCAACAGGGTCGCAAGAAGCGTGTGGAAAAACCAAGGCGCAAAATAACTGCCCATGAACTGAGAAAAGTCAAGCGTGCAGCTGCCACTTGCCACATTTCAGACCTGCAACATCACTGGAGTGCCCAAAAGCACAAGGTGTGCAATACTCAGAGACATGGCCAAGGTAAGAAAGGCTGAAAGACGACCACCACTGAACAAGACACACAAGCTGAAACGTCAAGACTGGGCCAAGAAATATCTCAAGACTGATTTTTCTAAGGTGTCGGGATTCGAACCCATGACCAGCCACATCCCAGGCGGTAGCCCTGCTTACTAGGCTACCGTCCTCTCTGGACATTCCTCCCTGAAGCCTATTAGTTAACCTCAGTCTTGCCAAGCCTTGCTCATTACCCTTGATTCCCCACACCTGGTACTTCCCTATATAAGTCCAGCCCCTTGCACTCCAGTTTGCTGATTATTGAGCTCCTGAGCCTTGATCAAGCTTCTCCTCATCTGCTGCTCTTGTTACTATTGAAAGTCCACTGCTGACCAGGAATTGCCTACCGACTACTCTTCTGCTTGTCCCTACCTACTGAACTGCTACCACCGTTGCCATCCGGATTGTCTGACTACGCTTACTGCCGCCTGCCCTGACCCACCGCCTGCCTACCGACTACGCCTCTGCCAGACTTCCTGCACCTACTACCTGCCTGCGGTCCTTGCCACTGGGCTCCACTCCTACCTCCAGCCAGCGGTCCTCTGACTCAGGTGAGCCTGTAGGACAGTTACATAAGGTTTTATGGACTGATGAAATGAGAGTGAGTCTTGATGGGCCAGATGGATGGGCCCGTGGCTGGATTGGTAAAGGGCAGAGAGCTCCAGTCCGACTCAGACGCCAGCAAGGTGGAGGTGGAGTACTGGTTTGGGCTGGTATCATCAAAGATGAGCTTGTGGGGCCTTTTCGGGTTGAGGATGGAGTCAAGCTCAACTCCCAGTCCTACCTCCAGCCAGCGGTCCTCTGACTCAGGTGAGCCTGTAGGACAGTTACAGAATAATCAGCCAAAACTATGGAGTCCGCAATGGCCACTCTGCGTAAGCAGGTCTCCGAACTTCAAGAATTTGGTACTACATATCAGGAGAAATTTGCCCAGCTCCAAGGCGTAGTCCAGAGCCAACAGAGGGAGATTATTGAACTACAGAGGCAACTCCTGGACGTCCGCGGCGTGCCCGCAGACACCCGCATGCCACTCCCATCAAGATTCAGCGGCGACAGACGCCAGTATCGGGGGTTTCTAAACCAATGCCGCATCTATTTTCAGATGTACCCGGCCCCCTTCACCAGAAAAAGAAGGTGCTATTCGTGGTCAATCTCCTGACGGATGAAGCATTAGAATGGGCATCACCATACGTGGAGACTAACAGTCAGCTCCTGGACAACCTAAACAACTTCATCACCGCCATGAGCCAAGTCTTCGATGACCCCAACCGCTGTGCGACAGCCGAGGCGCGACTACATGGTCTGCGGCAAGGGAGACGCTCAGTCGCCGAATACACCGCCGAGTTTCGCCGTTGGGTCACGGACACCACCTGGAACCCAGCGGCACAGAGAAGCCAATTCCGGCGAGGCCTGTCAGAATTAATAAAGGACGAACTCGCCAGAGTTGAGGCCCCGGACGATCTGGATGACTTCATTCAGTTATGCATCCGGATATATCAAAGACTCTCCGAGAGGAAGAAAGAAAGACTCTGGTCCTCGGACCACAGACCCACTTACTCCTTCTCTTCCACCGCCCAGCGCGACCCCCAGTCAGTAACTGAACCTATGCAGGTCGACGCTCTACGTAGGTCTCTATCCACAGCTGAGAAGGAGAGAAGGCTGGCCGAAAACCTCTGCCTCTACTGTGGGGAGCCGGGTCATTTTGCCATCAAATGTCCTCATAAGATCCGAAAGACTATTGCCGTCACGGAGCTAAAGGAGTAACCACAAACTCCAACCCCGCCAGCAGCCCCTGAAAATAACAACACGGCGGCTCATGGATCCCACTTCATCATCCCCATCCTCATCGACATTGAGGGGCGACAACTCCCCTGTTCAGCGATGTTAGACTCCGGGCGGGAGGCAACTTCATGGACCTAACCTTCGCCCGCGAAAAGAACATTCCACGGACAATCAAGGCAGCCCCCGTTGACCTGGAAACCGTCGACGGATCCCCACTCTCCTCGGGGCCGGCCACTCATGAGACCACCGAACTACAACTCCTCATAGAACCAGATCACCGTGAAAAGATCCACTTCTCTCTGATCGCTTCCCCGAAGTTACCAGTGATCTTGGGCATCCCATGGTTGGCCACCCACAACCCCTTGGTGGACTGGGAAACCCGCTGCATACGATTCCCATCCGAGTTCTGCACGCTAAATTGCTCCCACAAACCCGTCCTTCCACCCGAAGACACCACCATCTCTAAACTATCCGTCAAGGATCTGCTACCCCCTCAATACCGCGAGTTCCAGGATGTCTGCGACAAGAAAAACGCAGACAAGCTGCCACCACACCGACCCTACGACTGCCCTATAGAACTGTTGCCCGGGGCCGAAATACCCTTTGGCAGTATCTACTCCCTCTCAGAGCCTGAACTCAAGGCTCTGAAAGAGTACCTGGACGAGGACCTGAGGAAGGGGTTCATCCGGCCCTCCACCTCACCCGCGGGAGCCCCCTTTTTCTTCGTAGAGAAAAAAGACTCCTCCCTGCGTCCCTGCATAGACAACAGAAAGCTTAATGACATAACCGTAAAAAACCGGTACCCGCTCCCACTGATTTACGAACTCCTTGAGAGACTCCGGGAAGCGAAGATCTTCACCAAACTCGACCTTCGAGGGGCCTACAACCTCGTCCGAATCCGCCCTGGGGACGAATGGAAGACCGCCTTCCGGACACGTTATGGTCATTTCGAGTACCTGGTCATGCCTTTCGGACTCTGCAATGCTCCCGCCACCTTCCAGCACTTCATTAACGACGTCCTCAGGGACATGCTGGATCTGTTTGTAGTCGTTTACCTGGACGACATCTTGATCTTCTCTGAAGACCTCGAGCAGCACCGCGAACACGTCCGCAGGGTACTGCAGAGACTCAGACAGAACTCTCTCTATATCAAGCTAGAGAAATGCGAGTTTGAGCGAACCACCACTCAGTTCCTCGGATACATCATCTCCCCAGAGGGCCTAAGTATGGACTCGGGGAAGGTCCAAGCTGTGATGAACTGGCCCGTTCCGAAAAACGAGAAGGAGATACAAAGATTCATTGGCTTCGCCAACTTCTATCGGAAGTTTATCCGGAACTTCTCCAAGGTCATAGCACCAATCACCTAACTCACCAAGAAGGCAGTCCCCTTCTCCTGGACACCCGAGGCCCAGGAGGCCTTCACCAAGTTGAAACTCCTCTTCACTTCTGCCCCAATCCTAATCCACCCGAACCCCGAGCTCCCATTTACAGTCGAAGTGGATGCATCAGACTCTGCGGTGGGGGCAGTTTTGTCACAACGGACAGGGGAGAGGATGCTATTACACCCGTGCGCATATTTCTCCCGCCAGATGTCCCCCTCCGAGAAGAACTATGACATCGGGAACAAAGAACTACTGGCGATCAAGGATGCCTTCTCCGAGTGGAGACACCTGCTGGAGGGAGCCACCAACCCCATAATCGTACTAACTGACCACAAGAACCTCGAGTTCATCCGCAGCGCTAAGAGACTCTCAGCCAGACAGGCCAGATGGAGCCTATTCTTTTCCCGCTTCAACTATCTCATCACCTATCGCCCTGGATCAAAAAACGGCAAGGCTGACGCCCTCTCCAGAATGTTTTCCGAGCCCTCACAGAGTAGCAAGGGCCAAAATAACATCTTACCCGAGAGAAGGGTCGTAGGGGCCACCTACTCTAAAGAACTCCTGGGCACAATCAAAGAAGGATATGAAAATGACCCCTTCCTCTCCCACCCCACAGGCAATGTCAGCCTTACGTTTAAGAACGGTCATTGGTTTCATCAGGACCTACAACTATATGTACCAGAAATCGCACGGCTCGAAGTGCTCAAACTCAACCATGACTCCAAGGTGGCCGGTCATTCTGGCACAAGAAAGACCCAGGAGCTTCTCTCCCGCTCCTTCTGGTGGCCAACATACAAGGAGGACATCAAGAGGTACATCTCCTCGTGCACGGTCTGTGCCCGCAATAAGACTCCTCGTTCCTCTCCCGTGGGTCTGTTACAACCCCTCCCGATTCCCTCCCGCCCCTGGGGCTCGATCTCCATGGACTTTGTGGTAGACCTTCCTCCTTCAAAAGGGATGAACACCATCCTGGTCGTGGTCGACCGTCTCACCAAGATGGCCCATTTCATCCCCTACAAAGGCCTACCCACAGCCAAACAGACGGCCGATCTTATTCTCAGAGAGGTCTTCAGGCTGCATGGGATCCCGGACGACGTGGTCTCCGACCGAGGCGTACAATTTGCCTCAAAGTTCTGGAAGAACTTCTGCCTGGCGCTCGGGGTTAAAGTGAACCTGTCCTCTGCTTTCCACCCTCAGTCAAACGGGCAGACGGAGAGAACTAATCAGACCCTAGAGCAATACCTACGCTGTTTCAGCTCCCACCTGCAGGATGACTGGCTGGATCATCTCCCCACGGCCGAGTTCGCCTACAACAATGCTGAGCACAGCTCAACCAAGCACAGCCCCTTCTTTGCTAACACAGGCTCGCACCCGGTGTTCATTCCCCACCTACCCGTCGCCTCCACCCTCCCAGCAGTGGCCGAACGCCTAACAACCCTACAGGAGGCACAAAAGAACATTATAGACAACCTCCAGCTTGCCCAGAGGCGCTTTAAACAGGGAGCAGACAGACGTCGCAAACCCACCCCGGGCTTCCATGTGGGAGACAAGGTGTGGCTGTCCACCAGGAACCTCAGATTGAAGGTCCCCTCCAAAAAATTTGCCCAAAGATACATGGGTCCGTTCCGGATCACCGCTGTCACGGGGTTCCGAAGGTGCACTCGGTCCCCCATTGCCCGCAGAACTGTTGCTTAGCTTTTGGAATGAGGTTCTGTGTTTGACCTCATTCCCAGGGCGGCTTTACTAGCTGGGTGGCTCCTTGCTCCTAAGTCTGCCTTGAGCGCCGAGCTGATCACTCGGTGCTCGACTGGTTGGTCTGTCGGTCATGTGACGCTGGCCACGTCACATGACCCTCACTCCCCACTATAAATACTGGCAGCCTGCTGGCTACAGGTTGCCTGTTAATTTCTAGGTTCCTGGTATTTATTGGACTGCTGAATACTTACCTGATCCTGTTCCTTGACCATCCTTTTGCCTGATCCTCCTGTACTGCGCATCCGTCCTGGTATTGTGACCTCGGCTCTCACCTGACTACTCTCTTAGGACTCCTCTTGTACTTCTCTGCTCTCCTGGTATTTATGACCCCGGCTTCTCCTGACAATTCTCTGCTTGCTCCATTTGTACTTTGCAGCTTTCCTGGTATTGACTCGGTCCGTTCACGTCCTGTTGTTTGTCTGTCTGTCATCCCTGCACTTACTCCAAGTTAGGGATTGCCGTCCAGTTGTCCCCTGTCATTAGGACTCGCGAGGCAAGTAGGCAGGGCCAGGGGTAAGGGTGGAGCGCAGTGGTCACTTCCCTCCCCCCTGTGTGTGTGTGTACGCGACCGTTACAACCGCACAAATCAACGAGGTCACTTTCCGGCTCGGCCTTCCGGACTCCATTAGGGTGCACCCTGTCTTCCATTGCTCTCTCCTCAAGCCATACGTGGAGAACACCTTCACAGGCCGCCACTCTCCCCCTCCACCACCCGTGAGTGTACAGGGTGAAGAAGAATACGTTGTCGCAAAGATTCTCGACTCCAGGATCCACCAGGGAAGACTACAATACCTAATTGGGTGGTAGGGTTACCCTCCTGAGGATAACTCCTGGGAGCGAGAAGAAAATGTCCACGCCCCCAGACTGGTAAAAGAGTTCCACCAACGGCACCCCGGTAAGCCTGCCCCTGCGGTGCCCAGGGGTCACCTTGGAAGGGGGGGAGTACTGTCGGGATTCGAACCCGTGACCAGCCACATCCCAGGCGGTAGCCCTGCTTACTGGGCTACCGTCCTCTCTGGACATTCCTCCCTGAAGCCTATTAGTTAACCTCAGTCTTGCCAAGCCTTGCTCATTACCCTTGATTCCCCACACCTGGTACTTCCCTATATAAGTCCAGCCCCTTGCACTCCAGTTTGCTGATTATTGAGCTCCTGAGCCTTGATCAAGCTTCTCCTCATCTGCTGCTCTTGTTACTATTGAAAGTCCACTGCTGACCAGGAATTGCCTACCGACTACCCTTCTGCTTGTCCCTACCTACTGAACTGCTACCACCGTTGCCATCCGGATTGTCTGACTACGCTTACTGCCGCCTGCCCTGACCCACCGCCTGCCTACCGACTACGCCTCTGCCAGACTTCCTGCACCTACTACCTGCCTGCGGTCCTTGCCACTGGGCTCCACTCCTACCTCCAGCCAGCGGTCCTCTGACGCAGGTGAGCCTGTAGGACAGTTACATAAGGTTTTATGGACTGATGAAATGAGAGTGAGTCTTGATGGGCCAGATGGATGGGCCCGTGGCTGGATTGGTAAAGGGCAGAGAGCTCCAGTCCGACTCAGACGCCAGCAAGGTGGAGGTGGAGTACTGGTTTGGGCTGGTATCATCAAAGATGAGCTTGTGGGGCCTTTTCGGGTTGAGGATCGAGTCAAGCTCAACTCCCAGTCCTACTGCCAGTTTCTGGAAGACACCTTCTTCAAGCAGTGGTACAGGAAGAAGTCTGCATCCTTCAAGAAAAACATGATTTTCATGCAGGACAATGCTCCATCACACGCGTCAAAGTACTCCACAGCGTGGCTGGCAAGAAAGGGTATAAAAGAAGAAAATCTAATGACATGGCCTTCCTTGTTCACCTGATCTGAACCCCATTGAGAACCTGTGGTCCATCATCAAATGTGAGATTTACAAGGAGGGAAAACAGTACACCTCTCTGAACAGTGTCTGGGAGGCTGTGGTTGCTGCTGCACGCAATGTTGATGGTGAACAGATCAAAACACTGACAGAATCCATGGATGGCAGGCTTTTGAGTGTCCTTGCAAAGAAAGGTGGCTATATTGGTCACTGATTTGTTTTTGTTTTTGAATGTCAGAAATGTATATTTGTGAATGTTGAGATGTTATATTGGTTTCACTGGTAAAAATAAATAATTGAAATGGGTATATATTTGTTTTTTGTTAAGTTGCCTAATAATTATGCACAGCAATAGTCACCTGCATACACAGATATCCCCCTAAAATAGCTAAAACTAAAAACAAACTAAAAACTACTTCCAAAAATATTCAGCTTTGATATTAATGAGTTTTTTGGGTTCATTGAGAACATGGTTGTTGTTCAATAATAAAATTAATCCTCAAAAATACAACTTGCCTAATAATTCTGCACTCCCTGTATTTATGCCACTGGACCTGTACACCAGGTTTGCTTGTACTATTATGTATTGCATCTAATACTGAGATGCTTGTTGATTAGTTTCAAGTCCCCAGGTGAATTAATTGCTGGACTGGGGTTTCCTGGACCCACCAGAGAAATTGGTCTCTGTATCCATCTACTACAGTCAAGTCCATAAATATTGGGACATCGACACAATTCTAACATTTTTGGCTCTATACACCACCACAATGGATTTGAAATTAAACAAACAAGATGTGTTTTACCTGCAGACTGTCAGCTTTAATTTGATGGTATTTACATCCAAATCAGGTGAACGGTGCAGGAATTATAACAGTTTGCATATGTGCCTCCCACTTGTTAAAAGACCAAAAGTAATGGGACAATTGGCTTCTCCGCTGTTCCATGGCCAGGTGTGTGTTATTACCTCATTATCCCAATTACAATGAGCAGATAAAAGGTCCAGAGTTCATTTCAAGTGTGCTATTTGCATTTTGAATCTGTTGCTGTCAACTCTCAAGATGAGATCCAAAGAGCTGTCACTATCAGTGAAGCAAGCCATCATTAGGCAGAAAAAAACACAACAAACCAATCAGAGAGATAACATTAGGCGCGGCCAAAACAACTGTTTGGAATATTCTTAAAAAGAAGGAACGCACCAGTGAGCTCAGCAACACCAAAAAACCCGGAAAACCACGGAAAACAACTGTGGTGGATGACCGAAGAATTCTTTCCCTGGTGAAGAAAACACCCTTCACAACAGTTGGCCAGATCAAGAACACTCTCCAGGAGGTAGGTGTATGTGTGTCAAAGTCAACAATCAAGAGAAGACTTCACCAGAGTGAATACAGAGGGTTCACCACAAGATTTAAACCATTAGTGAGCCTCAAAAACAGGAAGGCCAGATTAGAGTTTGCCAAACGACATCTAAAAAAGCCTTCACAGTTCTGGAACAGCATCCTATGGACAGATGAGACCAAGATCAACTTGTACCAGAGTGATGGGAAGGGAAGAGTATGGAGAAGGAAAGGAATTGCTCATGATCCCAAGCATACCACCTCATCAGTGAAGCATGGTGGTGGTAGTGTCATGGAGTGGGCATGTATAGCTGCCAATGGAACTGGTTCTCTTGTATTTATTGATGATGTGACTGCTGACAAAAGCAGCAGGATGAATTCTGAAGAGTTTCAGGCAATTTCATCTTCTAAAATTCTGCCAAATGCTTCAGAACTCTTTGGACGGTGCTTCACAGTGCAGATGGACAATGACCCAAAGCATACTGCAAAAGCAACCAAAGAGTTATTTAAGGGAAAGAAGTGGAATGTTATGCAATGGCCAAGTCAATCACCTGACCTGAATCCGATTGAGCATGCATTTCACTTGCTGAAGACAAAACTGAAGGGAAAATGCCTCAAGAACAAGCAGGAACTGAAGACCGTTGCAGTAGAGGCCTGGCCGAGCATCACCAGGAATGAAACCCAGCGTCTGGTGATGTCTATGCGTTCCAGACTTCAGGCTGTAATTGACTGCAAAGGATTTGCAACCAAGTATCAAAAAGTGAAAGTTTGATTTATGATTATTATTCTGTCCCATTACTTTTTTGTTCCTTAACAAGTGGGAGGCACATATGCAAACTGTTGTAATTCCTGCACCGTTCACCTGATTTGGATGTAAATACCCTCAAATTAAAGCTGACAGTCTGCAGTTAAAGCACATCTTGTTTGTTTCATTTCAAATCCATTGTGGTGGTGTATAGAGCCAAAAATGTTAGAATTGTGTCCATGTCCCAATATTTATGGACCTGACTGTATATCATCAATAATGTTTAATAGTTATTAAATCAAAGAAATAGACTCTAATGGTAAGTGATTATCTCCAAAGAAATCTCCAAATTGGTGTTTTCTCCAAGACCTTTGGGTCCTGCTATTAATTACGAACCTGGGCCCACCAGAGGATCGTTTGGTTGCCCAGTCCGAACCTGGGTGATTTGTTGCTAGTACACTCAAACAGGGGAACATGCTGGGACAAGGAACAAGGCCAGTAGTGTATCTAGAAATGATGGGCCCCACAGCAAATTTTTGAATGCCCCCCCCAGCAACTTCTTTGCACCCCCCTACTACCGTGCAACTCCTACTCCTGTGACTGGTCAGATAGCCCTCTTAGACAAGGCCCGGCAGCCTCTCCGTCTGTTTCCTACAAGTATATACTGTTTATTATTTCACTGTATATACTGTAATATGCAGTATATATCATTGTACAATACTGTTGAGTGGGCCCTAACAATAAAATCTTTTAGTCCTCCTTCTGAGGTCTGGCCCCAAAGCAGCCGCTTCCCCTGCTACCCCTATAGCTGCGCCCCTGAACAAGGCATTGTTGACTGCTTTAATTGAGGTCTATCCAGCTGCCCCATAGTTTTGACTTATGTTATATCTTTTCAGCATTGCAATTTGCTTGATACATACTCTTGTCTGGAATAGGCTTGTGTAGATTTATTATTTTGCATTATTCATTGGTGTTTCTTTATTATCAATTTAGACTATTTTATCCTATTCTTTTGTATAGACTAAGCTTTGCTGAGGGACTTATCAAGCCTTACTAGGCCTTGTTCCGGAGTGGGATCGCCTCTATCAGGGTGGACACCCTGCTTTCAGCAGGTTTTATCCCAAGACAAGATAGGGCAAGAGATATTACATAAGATGTATTGTTATACACAATTTAATGGATACTTAATAAATACTGGACTAATTTCAAAGACATGTGTTAAAGGACATGTTTTAGAGTAAGTCCAACTGTGATATTTTTGAAATGTTGTGACTCTTCTTAAAATGGGCTACCTGAAAGCAACCTTGTCAGATCTCTGAATTCTGTACAACCCATTTAAAATTGTTGAGAGGGATGCCAAGCAAGGTAAAGTTGTACACACCCAAAGTGGTTGCACAAACTCTTTCATTAATGGTGACCAGTGACACTGTCAGAGTTTGGAGCAGTGCCACACAGTCATCCAGAAGCCATTATCAACACAAGGGTAAAATAGGTGTACTTAGGAGAAGAGGTGATCAAGCAGAGCGCAAATCAACCAGTACAACAGCAAATATAAAGGGAAAATTCCCATTGGGTGTTTCCAAATGGGACACTCTTCCCATGTTGGAAAGGTCCCCTGATGATAAGCTGATCACAATGTGTCCTGCTACTGGACCCTCCAAGGAACATATATATTCTGTAGGGAAATATAGTTAAATGTATTCAAAATCACTACTGGACCACCACACGGTAGATGTAGCATTATACTGGATCCACGAGAAAGAGATAAACCCCTCAGCACACTGGCTAGTAGGGTCCATGAATGGGGAACCTATTCTGCTATCTCAGAATAATGCATGTTTAAAAAGTAGACCCCTTTCAATACCCCTTTCCATCTATAAAACCTGTTATACGTTAGTTAGGAAAAAAATACTCCTCGTTAAGTAGATGCAACCGAATGTTTACGGATATATAAAAGTAACAGATTTTTCTTGTCTCTAGGAGGTGGGGGAGGTAATAATGTTAGGGATTTTGTCAGACTCCAGTACATTAATGTTTTCATCCTCCATTTGCAGAACCTAGAAATGTCAGCCACAGAACATCACAGCACAAATGCAAAACCGCTGACATTTTTGATAAATAAGCTAACATGTAATTTTCTTAAAAATATGCAGGCTCCTGCTGCATCTACATTTATGTCTAACAATAGCAGTATTGTTACAGTGACACATTAGACCTAAATGTTGTAAATATGGCGAGACAGCCAGGATTCCCAGAAAAAGAAAGAGATGCCAAGACATGGATGCTTTGTTTTAAGTTTGGGCTTAGACTGGAAAACTGGTGACATTGCTGAGACTTTTTCTGGAAGTTATATTAAATAGAGGAACTTTATTGCGCCCTGCTTATTCCCCCCCAAAAAAAAAAGTGTGATAATTTGCATTTTTATACCACTAACTCTAGTATTGAAAAGTAGATGGGAAAATGAGTGTAGTTCTTTCATGTGATATTTGATAAATTTGGAGCAAATTATTCCAACTCAGAATAAAGAAAAACTGACTTCAAATATTACTCACATGACAAATTACCTCCTGTATCTCTGTATCACAAAAAGACATTGGGAAGAAGTGAGTTTTGCAGGAGTCTGTGTTGCCATATTTTGGACCAAATTTATCGAATGTCACACAATGGTTGACATATTCGGTGCATCACACTCAGGGGCCGACTTGGAACTTAAAGTGGTCCTGGAAAAAAAAACTAAAAAGGGCCACATGTTGTAGGCGGGTCTAGATGGATAGAAGGTGGGGGCAACACAAGAAGGCAGGAACAACAGAAGTAAGCGGAGCCAACAGTACTGTAGTTCCACACAAAATACTGCTGCCCCAGCAGAACCGAAAACCACAGTGCAACACAAAATTCTGCTGCCCCAGCAGAACCGAAAACCACAGTGCAACACAAAATACTGCTGCCCCAGCTGTATTATTCAACTGAATCTCTGTCTTAAGAGTGGCGATACAGTTGAATTCAGGAAGGCACTTGCAGCCACCAGCCAGGTGCATAAGTGCCTGATGGTCCTAGCATTAATTAATGCTGAGAACATCAGAATGATATGAACCCAGCCATGAGGAGGGCCCTGGTTGCCACCTCAGCTTCAGCCCACAAGTATAGGGGAAATTTATGGAGGGTCGGCCCCTGCTAACACTTGTGTTCCGAGACGTTACTACACTTTCTACATCACCCCTTTAGTGGAGTAAAACTGAAACAGTTGTAACTATTTAGGTCTCAGTTGATAAATCTGGATGGAAACTAATTAACATAGCTAACCACACCTGCTTTTCCACACATATTCAAAACTGGAATGAGCAGTATGAAAAAATGCAAAATTTTTGTGCAAATCAGCCCATAAAGTTGTAAATCCCTAGTTTGCCAATTTTTTATTCTGGAGTGCAGAGCTTGATAAATTCCCCCCATAATACTTGGAGTCTTTTAACACTGTGTTGTTCTTACAGTAGGTCCAATATTCTGTAATGCATTATTTCAAAATATATGTCTACAGAAGTCAGGGCTCTGCTTTTCTGATTAACAGGCCCGAATCCCCTGATACTCTTCTCACTAGCAGGAGTCTAGTGCATAAGGCTCTCATTGAATCTCATAGCAAGTGTATATGCAGTAAGAACCTGAGCTCCCCCAAGTGGCGATTTTAAAGAACTCAAATTGTATAATGGATTGCAACTCTATTGCTATACCGTATACTTATCTTATGGACTGACATGTTTTTGCTAAGGCATATAGATTGATGTTTAGTAGTACCACCTTGCAACATTGTGGACATGAGCTTGAACAACCCAGGGGTATGTCCTTTCTAGGTTCCTGAAAATCTCCTCCATTAGTCCTAAATCCTACAGGTTACTTATTTTGTTTCCTATAAAAATTGTCTCTATCATTGGTTCCAGGGTTTGATGAGACTGAGACTATTTTATCCACCATACCACAGAAAGTATTTTTGATTCTTTAGGATCATTGAGGGACAAGACAAATAGATGAAATCCCCTTATACAGTATATAGGGGATTACAAGAAATGCAAATGGAAACCTGAACTGTGTAAAGTGTTAACAAATATTTAATATAATATTATAATACATATTTTGCTGTTTTTGGATCTTTTTATGGTAATTTCTCTTTGAATAGCATGTTAAGGAAGAGAAAAAAAAGACTTGCATCGCTTACCCTTTAAATGAGTAAATTGAGAGCAGCAGAAACAATAACTGTGAAAGGTTACTGTATGAGCTGAGTAGATAAATTAGTCTTATGTGACTACAATCCCTGCTTAAAGCAGCTTAATAAAAGGTGGCAGTAATGCAGATATACAACACACATTTTTATTGACCTAATCTATTTTTCTCTCTCAAAGGGAAAGAATCTTGAAAGCAGCAGTGAAGGTTCTTTACTGATCTTGGTCGTATCTGCTGCGAATTACTGAGAAGGGAATATGTATACTAGAGGCAGTCACTGTGGATGTTATGAAGCCTATTGTGGGACATAACTGGTGTAGTAGTAGTAAGAAAAAAAGACAGCACCACTCTTTTCTTTAGGTAGTGGCTTGTAGATAGATAGATAGATAGATAGATAGATAATAGATAGATAGGAGATAGATAGATAGATAATAGATGATAGATAGATAGATGGATAGATAGATAGATAGATAGATATGAGATAGATAGATAGATAGATAGATATGAGATATATGAGATAGATAGATATATGGATAGACATGAGATAGATAGATAATAGATAGATAGATAATAGATAGATAGATAGATAATAGATAGATAGATATGAGATAGATAGATAATAGATAGATAATAGATAGATAGATAGATAGATAATAGATAGATAGATAATAGATAGATAAATAATAGATAGATAGATAGATAGATAGATAATAGATAGATAGATAATAGATAGATAATAGATAGATAGATAGATAGATAATAGATAGATAGATGATAGATAGATAATAGATAGATAGATATGAGAGAGAGAGATAGATAGATATGAGATAGATAGATAATAGATAGATAGATGATAGATAGATAATAGATAGATAATAGATAGATAGATAGATAGATAATAGATAGATACGGTAGGTAGGTAGGTAGATAGATGATAGATATAGATGTGTACACAGTAATTAGACGAATAGATACAACCACTACCAGCCTTCATGATTAGTTCAGAACTTGATGCAGAATCTCCATTTGTGTAACTTATGAAGCAGTGAAATCCGTAGCGGGAAAGACTAGTAAAGGGCAGAAATGAATCTATTGAATCCTAAATGACTTCTATGGAAAGTTAATGGCGAGCAGGCAGCGGTGCATTGTGGGAGAGCAGGGTAATCCATTCTTTTTACGACTGTTGTATGTAATGTTTCCATATAGATTTCGGCGAGTTACTCCAATAAAGTGGCAGCATATTAGGCGCGCTCGGCTTGTCACAATACCACTGCGTTCTACATTAAATTCTCTTCTTCGCTGTTGTTTATTCAATATTAAAGACGTGAGAGTTGTAATGTAGCAGGGCCGGGGCACCATGGCAACCGTCGAGATGACAATGTGTAATATGAATGGATATTTACTAAAGTCATTTCTACATTCATTTATCTGCCTGAATGTTGTGTTTAACCTTGAGCTGGAGCCACAATGGCAGCAGCATCCGCCAGATCCCTATATTTCAGAGCTTTCCGTAGACAACAAAGCGCTATAGAATAGCAAATGAAGTGATGTGTTCTTACACCGCTAGAAATATACAGGGGGGGGGCTGATTTCAAAAGTCAAACGCAGCAACGACTCAAGTCAAGCCTGTCACTTACACGCTGGAACGTAAGGCTCGCTTTATTAATGGGGGCAATTATCTCATAAACAAGGCTACCGTCAGGTTTCCTGATGCAGTTTTGGAAGCCAAAATCAAGAGTGGATCATAAAAGGAGCGAAGGACAGACACGACCTGACCGCGTGGTCTAATATATGAGTGTAAAAGCGCAAAATAGTCACAAAAGTAACATTCCGCATCTAAATATTACATTGCGGAACACAAAATAGGATTCTGTATTGAGTCCAATTCATACTCCATCCAATGAGGTGTTGTTCTGCACCGCCACCATCATAGTCCTATTAATATTTAGTAAGTGCGGAGGGACTCCATCTTTACATGAGTTATATGCCTCCCGTTATTGATGGCCACAATTATTTTACATAGGACGCTTTTCTGCTGTGATATATGGGACCGTGATCGCAAATGGCAGAAAATTGTGTCGAAATTCATTAAAGCAGAATAAATATGTTAGGCCACGAATGTATTATAGCAAAATTATATTCTGTTTCCAAAATCGCATTTGTGTCACAAAAGCGTATCAAATTCATGTAATATCGGATCCAATGAGCAGCGAAATGTATGATGATATATGGCTAGCTTCCCGTTATGTTCCTGGTTTTTGTGTTTGGCCATGATGGGGGTCTGACTTTATGGATGAACACAATAGTTTTGTAAATGCAGCAGATTTGCTCTAATATACAGGGGGGGGGGGAGGACTGTGTATAGCACATCATGAAATCCATATGCAATCAAATCTGGAATATTTTCTGCCAGTAACATTCTGTGGCGCAAAACTAGAATCTGTATCACAAGAATAACAGATTGAATGCAATGTTCAGTGGGTACCGCAGTGTGATGTCCTCTCAGACGCAGGGAATAGTAAATGTTCTAATTATTATTGGCTAGGAGAAGTGATCTCTTAAGGTGGTCATAGATGGAGGCAAGTGGACAACCTTTTACATAGGACTGCAGGGAAACATCCAACAAGATGCATGAACACAGTAGAGCATGGGATTTCATTTAGCTCTGACAAACTGAGCTCTACTACATCTATCTATCTATCTATCTATCAAATCAAAAAACGCTTTATTGGCAGGTCTAAAATTCTACATTAGTATTGCCAAAGCATGTGGGAAATAGGGGGTTGAGAAATGAGGACACACCTGGGGTCGGTGTATAGGAGTCCGTGGCGTATCATGACGGGGCGGGGCGGACCCTATCTATCTTCTATATCTATCTATCCATCTATCTATCGTATCTATTTATCTATTATCTATCTATTATCTATCTATTATCTATCATCTATCTATCTATTATCTATCTATTATCTATCTATAATCTATCTATCTATCTGTTATCTATCTATTATCTATCTATAATCTATCTATCTATCTATTATCTATCTATAATCTATCTATCTATCTATCTATCTCTCCATCTCATATCTATCTATCTATTATCTATCTATTATCTATCTCTCCATCTCATATCTATCTATCTATCTATATATCTATCTATCTAGCTATCTATCACATATCTATCTATCTATCTATCTATCTATCCAGGGCTTTTTTTCTCAGAGAAAAGGTGGTGGAACTCAACCCCCCCCCTCCCCTGGCCACGCCCCTACCCACCCCTAGGACTGCCCCTAAAACCGCCCCTTTAGAGATCAGGGGCTGACTGATTCACGCGCATAACAAAACACAAGGTGCATATTAAAATATATAACACTATATAACGACTATATAAACTGACTATGGTCTCTGCTGCACTGGTCTCTGCTGCACTGTACCGTATTTTTCGCCCTATAAGATGCACCTAGTTTTAGAGGAGAACAATAAGAAAAATATATTTTTCATTACACCTCAGGTCAGACCAGCAATCAGACCCCCAATGTTAATCAGACCTCAGATCAGACCACCAATGGCTCAGATAAACCCCCAAACCTTTAGCCATCTATCAGCCCCCAATGTCAGCCATAACCCCCCCCAATGTCAGCCATAAACCCCCCCAATGTCAGCCATAAGCCCCCATTAGCCCCTCATGTCAGCCATAAGCCCCCCATTAGCCCCCAATGTCAGCCATAAGCCCCCCATTAGCCTCTCATGTCAGCCATAAGCCCCCCATTAGCCCCTCATGTCAGCCATAAGCCCCCCATTAGCCCCTCATGTCAGCCATAAGCCCCCCATTAGCCCCTCATGTCAGCCATAAGCCCCCCATTACCCGGGCCCCTCATGTCAGCCATAAGCCCCCCATTAGCCCCTCATGTGAGCCATAAGCCCCCCATTAGCCCCTCATGTCAGCCATAAGCCCCCCATTAGCCCCTCATGTCAGCCATAAGCCCCCCATTAGCCCCTCATGTCAGCCATAAGCCCCCCATTACCCGGGCCCCTCATGTCAGCCATAAGCCCCCCATTAGCCCCTCATGTGAGCCATAAGCCCCCCATTAGCCCCTCATGTCAGCCATAAGCCCCCATTAGCCCCTCATGTCAGCCATAAGCCCCCATTAGCCTCTCATGTCTGCCCCATGTCCCCCAGGTCAGCCATCAGCCCCCCAGTGCAAATAAAATAAAATAAAAAAAACACTTACCTCTCCTGCTCCTGGTCACCATCGCGATCCTCTTCATTCTGCTGTCGGCTGGCTGTGTATAGCGGCGCACAGTGTGAGGTCACAGAGTGACCTCACACTGTGCGCAGCCCTGCACAGCCGATAGCCGAGCCGTGGACCAGGAAGTGGTGAGTACAGATCCTTCACCGCTTCCTGGTCCTTCTGTACTAATGAAGCGCTTCCATAATGGAAGCGCTTCATTAGTACAGCGTTAAAGACTGCCCTGATCGCCGCGGCCCGGCAAACCATTCTCCAGGGCCCCGTTCTGGGCCGCGGCCCGGCGGTTGTGGACCGCTGAGTAAACTGTCTGTACTAAAGGGGGGCGGGGCGAGGAAAATAGGTGGCGGAACGCCATTCCGGGGCGTTCCGCCAGAAAAAAAGCCCTGTATCTATCTATACAAAAGAAAAGAGCAACAGCAGCACAGCAACGGTGAAAGTCGGGTGCAATCCCTCAGTAGGCGGTAAAGTCCATATCTATCTATCTATCTATCTATCTATCTATCTATTATTTATCTATTATCTATCTATCTATCATCTATCTATTATCTATCTATCTATCTATTATATATCTATCTCTCATATCTATGTATCTCATATCTATCTATCTGTCTGTCTGTCTGTCTATCTATCTATCTATTATCTATCTATTATCTATCTATCTCTCATATCTATGTATCTCATATCTATCTATCTATCTATCTATTATCTATCTATTATCTATCTATCTCTCATATCTATAGAAACATAGAAACATAGAATGTGTCGGCAGATAAGAACCATTTGGCCCATCTAGTCTGCCCAATATACTGAATACTATGGATAGCCCCCGGCCCTATCTTATATGAAGGATGGCCTTATGCCTATCCCATGCATGCTTAAACCCCTTCACTGTATTTGCAGCTACCACTTCTGCAGGAAGGCTATTCCATGCATCCACTACTCTCTCAGTAAAGTAATACTTCCTTATATTACTTTTAAACCTTTGCCCCTCTAATTTAAAACTGTGTCCTCTTGTGGTAGTTTTTCTTCTTTTAAATATGCTCTCCTCCTTTACCGAGTTGATTCCCTTTATGTATTTAAAAGTTTCTATCATATCCCCTCTGTCTCTTCTTTCTTCCAAGCTATACATATTAAGGTCCTTTAATCTATGTATCTCATATCTATCTATCTATCTATCTATCTATCTATTATCTATCTATCTATTATCTATCTATCTATTATCTATCTACACTGCGTGCAGAATTATTAGGCAAATGAGTATTTTGACCACATCATCCTCTTTATGCATGTTGTCTTACTCCAAGCTGTATAGGCTCGAAAGCCTACTACCAATTAAGCATATTAGGTGATGTGCATCTCTGTAATGAGAAGGGGTGTGGTCTAATGACATCAACACCGTATATTAGGTGTGCATAATTATTAGGCAACTTCCTTTCCTTTGGCAAAATGGGTCAAAAGAAGGACTTGACAGGCTCAGAAAAGTCAAAAATAGTGAGATATCTTGCAGAGGGATGCAGCACTCTTAAAATTGCAAAGCTTCTGAAGCGTGATCATCGAACAATCAAGCGTTTCATTCAAAATAGTCAACAGGGTCGCAAGAAGCGTGTGGAAAAACCAAGGCGCAAAATAACTGCCCATGAACTGAGAAAAGTCAAGCGTGCAGCTGCCAAGATGCCACTTGCCACCAGTTTGGCCATATTTCAGAGCTGCAACATCACTGGAGTTCCCAAAAGCACAAGGTGTGCAATACTCAGAGACATGGCCAAGGAAAGAAAGGCTGAAAGACGACCACCACTAAACAAGACACACAAGCTGAAACGTCAAGACTGGGCCTAGAAATATCTCAAGACTGATTTTTCTAAGGTTTTATGGACTGATGAAATGAGAGTGAGTCTTGATGGGCCAGATGGATGGGCCCGTGGCTGGATTGGTAAAGGGCAGAGAGCTCCAGTCCGACTCAGACGCCAGCAAGGTGGAGGTGGAGTACTGGTTTGGGCTGGTATCATCAAAGATGAGCTTGTGGGACCTTTTCGGGTTGAGGATGGAGTAAGCTCAACTCCCAGTCCTACTGCCAGTTTCTAGAAGACACCTTCTTCAAGCAGTGGTACAGGAAGAAGTCTGCATCCTTCAAGAAAAACATGATTTTCATGCAGGACAATGCTCCCTCACACGCGTCCAAGTACTCCACAGCGTGGCTGGCAAGAAAGGGTATAAAAGAAGAAAATCTAATGACATGGCCTGCTTGTTCACCTGATCTGAACCCCATTGAGAACCTGTGGTCCATCATCAAATGTGAGATTTACAAGGAGGGAAAACAGTACACCTCTCTGAACAGTGTCTGGGAGGCTGTGGTTGCTGCTGCACGCAATGTTGATGGTGAACAGATCAAAACACTGACAGAATCCATGGATGGCAGGCTTTTGAGTGTCCTTGCAAAGAAAGGTGGCTATATTGGTCACTGATTTTTTTTGTTTTGTTTTTGAATGTCAGAAATGTATATTTATGAATGTTGAGATGTTATATTGGTTTCACTGGTAAAAATAAATAATTGAAATGGGTATATATTTGTTTTTTGTTAAGTTGCCTAATAATTATGCACAGTAATAGTCACCTGCACACACAGATATCCCCCTAAAATAGCTAAAACTAAAAGCAAACTAAAAACTACTTCCAAAAATATTCAGCTTTGATATTAATGAGTTTTTTGGGTTCATTGAGAACATGGTTGTTGTTCAATAATAAAATTAATCCTCAAAAATACAACTTGCCTAATAATTCTGCACTCCCTGTATCTCTCATATCTATGTATCTCATATCTATCTATCTATCTATCTATCTATCTATCTATCTATTATTTATCTATTATCTATCTATCTATTATCTATCTATCTATTATCTATCTATCTATTATATATCTATCTCTCATATCTATGTATCTCATATCTATCTATCTATCTATCTATCTATCTATCTATCTATTATCTAGGCTTGACAAAGGCTCCATGGAGCTTTTTTTCACATGGGTGATTAAAATATCCTTTTTTCACGGATACTTGAGTGCTGCCTTGGCCTTTTTTACATATATCTAATAGGACCGGGTCCGTGGTCTGTTTCAAGGAATAGCACCGCTGTGGATTTGTGTGCTGCTCATCAACTTTTCTATATATATTATCTATCTATCTACCGTATCTCTCATATCTATGTATCTCATAGCTATCTGTCTGTCTATCTAACAGTGCAGCTTTCCAAATAATCCATGTACTAAGTCTTCACGTAGAACACTCTTTGCTGGATAATACAGTCCACTTTTGCCCAGATACCAGCAGAATGCGGCTGCATTGTGATGCTCTAAGGCCCGACTCACAAATTCGGTTCCATGAATGCTTCTCCCACCACACGGATTAATGAATGGAATGTGGTCGCTCTCTTAAGAGGAGAATGATGAGCATCTGTGCGGGACCATCGTGCTCTGCTGAGTCTGAATAACTGGCCTGATGAACTATTAAACCCCCAAACACCTTATACCCCCGGAGAAACTCATTAGTCAGGACTCAGGAGTCCTTCACATTTGGTGCATACAGTCTGGACAGCTGAATAGGCCTCCCATTATATCATTTATATAGTGGACTTGTCAGCTACACAAAACAAGGTAGCCATCTTGTAAACTGGAGTCATGATCTGTCAGTTCCCTATGTATTAAGGTTAAATCTTTGTTCATGAATACAAAATGGCTGCCTGCAGTAAGCAACGCTGACAAATGACATCAAATTTTACTTGTTAAGTCCTTGTTGACTCACCTATGTTATACAATGGAAAAAAGGGACCAAAAAGAATGATTAGTTGCCTCAAAATAAGGGACAGCAGAGGCGTTAGGCAGCTGCTCGTCCTTAAAAAAACTATTGATGCTCAGTCCTACATGTTTGTGGGGTTGGTAGCTGTTGGCTACACAATAATATGACCAGCCTAATGCGGGTCTGCAATTTTGCATTTTTTTTGTTGCATTTTGTTTTGCACCTGTAATTTTTGCAGCTTTTTTTGCTGTAAAAATTTTAGCTGAAAGTGTAAAGGAAATATGAAATAATAGAAACACAAACATGTATTTGTTACTGGAGTTTTTGTTAATTAGGTGGCATTTATTTTGTCTTTCTTGCTTCTTTTTAAAATCCAGCTTTATGTTTGTTTCAGTTGTTTTGCCAACACCTTCTCTACAGGAGTAACTTATCAAAACTGGGGCAAAGAAAAACTGCGTTAGTTGCCCATAGCTTCCAATCAGATTGCTGAAAAATGAAAGGTGGATTCTGATTGGTTGCTATGGGCAACTAACACAGTTTTCCTTTGCACTAGTTTTCATAAATTTCCCCCAATCTGTGTGCAAAAAATGCCAGAAAAAATGCCACATAAACCGCAGGTGGCCAAATAAAGAATTCTTGTCTTTATTCTGGAATGTTTTTACTGGCAAAAAAATATCAGCGCAGATTCATGTTTGATGTCATTACCCACAATGCTCTGCTCCGTTCATCTCCTTTGAATAATCATGCGCGGGCAGTGTCCTTGGAATATGTTGAAACCTAGAAAACCCTTCAAGGTCCCATTCACACGACCATGTCCGTTTGGCGGACCGCAAACCACAGATCCGCAATACACAGACACCAGCTATGTTCACCCTGTATCGCAGTGTTAACCCATTGACTTCAGTTCTGCAATCCTTAATATGCAGCCAAGATGCTTTTATGTGCTTCCGGGTCTGTACCTCCACGCCACAAAAGATAGAACATGTTCTGTCTTTGGCCGCATCCTATTGAAGTCAATGGGTTTGGAGCGGGATGAGAGGTGCATATGGCTCGTGTGTGTGCGTTTTGTAGATCTGTGTTTTGCGGTTGAGAGAATGGGGCCTTGGGTAATGCCACAGTTAGCATTTTTAACAATTAAATGGGTTGTATCACTTCAGCAAATGGCATTTATCATGTAGAGAAAGTTAATACAAGGCACTTACTAATGTATTGTGATTGTCCATATTGCTTCCTTTGCTGACTGGATTCATTTTCCATCACATTATACACTGCTCTTTTACATGGTTACGACCACCCTGTAATCCAGCAGTGGTGGTCGTGCTTGCACACTACAGGAAAAAGTGCCGGCCTCTTTGGTGGCCGGGACCGTAGGACCGCACATAGGCTGGTGCTTTTTCCTATAGAGTGCAAGCACGACCACCGCTGCTCAATTGCAAGGTGGTCGGAACAATGGAAACAAGCAGTGTATAATGTGATGGAAAAATGAATCCAGCCAGCAAAGGAGGCAATATGGGTGATAACAATACATTAGTAATTGGCTTGTATTAACTTCCTCGACATAATAAATGCTATTTGGTGAAGTGAGACAGCCCCTTTAAGCATTTAAGAAAAAAAAAAAGTTGGTTAAAAATATTTGACCATAAAAGCATCACAAAATAAACGTACATATACATACAGTAACTGCCACCATAAATCTGTTTGTGAAAGAAGACTTAAAGGGGTTTCCAGGATTATGGCCATTTCTACCTAACCCCTGGATTGTTTTCTAGTGCCCTGGCTACATTTGGTGATTTTCCAGTCCTTGTCTGTTTACTTCCAGTCCGGTCACTTGTGCCAAGCGGAGGACACATCCCAATCCCTGACCGTAGCAGCGCACATGACCCGGTCCGGTACGGACTAGCCAGAAGTAAACAGGCCGAGGACTGGAAGATTGAAGTAAGGAGCCAGAGTACCGGAATGGAGTGGCGGAGAGCAGTTGAGTTAGATTTTTTTTTATTAGGTACAACACTCTTTAGGGACTAGTTAAAAATGGCCATAATACTGGAAATCCTTTAAAAGAATACTACATTTGACCTTCTAACAACAATATCATCTCTTTCATGTTAAAGGGGGTTCTATGGTCTGGTAAAAATCCTTTTTATTACAATGGTCACCCAAACAATATGCTGATCACAGTGAGTGTCCTGCTGGTGTCTGTGAGGCATCAAGTGAGCAATTCTCCTGCAGCGCCACCACAGGGGACATAAAGCAGTGCACAATTCCTTTTGGAATCAGTGAGCTATCTGTATAATGTACTGATTTAGTGAGTCCGAAAAGATCCTCTTGTCGCAGCATTATGTGGAAGGTAATAGATGAGGTCCTGAACAGGGGACCCCTCCTCTATAAACTCAGAATCCCTTATGGGATACTCAACCCTTATTCCCCAGGGGCCCTGACCATCTGACTATCTGAAAATATGAAACATACCCTATATCATTTCACTGCAGCTATTAAAGGAATGAGAAAACCTATCTCCATGTCTTTTACAATAATGTTAGTGATAATCCATAGTAAGGCTCTGCTTATTGCTGAAATATCCAGCTCAGTTGTGTGAAATTGATTATCTATTCTGGTATAGAGTACATTAGCATTGATATTACTCCAGTGCTGGATATCATGTGCGTCAGATATAGTGTAATATAATATCATCTCTGATTTATTGACTGATGTTGACTGGATTCTTATTCATTAGCCTACATCACAGGAATGATTTCAGATGAGCGACTCGATATTCCACCCTGCCAATGGGATTGTTATTGGAGACTCTAGTGTTATCTACGAAGTCCACCTGCTATTACTGAGCATGGACCAAATGCTCCAAGATCAAACACTGGGTCATGGATGCTGGGCATAGAAGCGCTGGTCGTATGTGTTCACTGGCATATGCTTCCAGGGCGAAAGGAACGCCTTCCCCTGGTGGAGATCGGGGAAGGTGTTCATACATAGCAATGAGCATGAGCCTGTACTAGGCTTCCAGGCTCATTAAATGCATATTACAGTTCAGGCCAGCACGTAGCAGCAGTGAACTGTAATATAGTGATTTACGGTATGCAAATTCCATTATTCTATAAAAATTGCAATCTGATGATTGCAAGTTGAGGTCCAATTTGGGACCTAACAAAAAGCAAAAAATGTTTTTAAAAAAGTATAAAAAAAAATATATATCAAAATCGACCACCCACCCCTTTCCGCTAAATAAAAATAAACCATAAGAAAAAAAAAATCATGGGCATCACCACATGTGAATTACAGGGCTGGTTCTAGTCTAGTTTAAACTTGCAGTGCTCTAGAAAAGACCATTGTAAGTTGAAAATATTGCATCCTGAGGCTTAGTGTCTTGAGGGACTACTGTAGGATCCACATTGCTCAAGCAATGTCATATAGAGGCTAAAAATGTCATATACATTGTCCGAATAAATAGTCCCATACAGTGCCCAGATAAATACTGTAGTACATACTGTATATTACCTAGACCATGTCATATAGAGCTCAAATAAATTGTGACAACATAATGCACAGATCCACTACCATCCTCTACAGCAAGCTATACAGTGACCAAATAAATAGTACATACATTATCTAGATAATGTCATATGGTTCCCAGATAAAAAAAAGTACATACATTACCTAGATAAGTTCAAACAGTGCCCAAATAAATGGTACATATGTTACCTAGATCATGTCATACAGTGCCAAGATAAATAGTATGTACATTATCTAGATAAGGTCAAACAGTGTCCAGATAAATGATACATACATTACCTAGATAATGTCATACAGTGTCCAGATAAATAGTACATACATTACCAAGATAATGTCAAACAGTGCCCAAATAAATAGTACATACATTACCTAGATAATGTCATACAGTGTCCAGAGAAATAGTACATACATTACCTAGATATGGTCAAACAGTGTCCAGATAAATGTTACATCATTACCTAGATCATGTCATACAGTGCCCAGATAAATGATACATACATTATCTAGATAATGTCATACAGTGCCCAGAGAAATAGTGCATACATTATCTAGATCATGTCATACAGTGCCCAGAGAAATAGTACATACATTATCTAGATAATGTCATACAGTGCCCAGATAAATAGTACATACATTACCTAGATAAAGTCAAACAGTGTCCAGATAAATGATACATCATTACCTAGATCATGTCATACAGTGCCCAGAGAAATAGTGCATACATTATCTAGATAATGTCATACAGTGCCCAGAGAAATAGTACATACCGTACATTATCTAGATAATGTCATACAGTGCCCAGATAAATAGTACTGTACATACATTACCTAGATAAGGTCAAACAGTGTCCAGATAAATGATACATACATTTTCTAGATAATGTCATACAGTGCCCAGATAAACAGTGGATACCTTACCGAGATAAGGTCAAACAGTGTCCAGATAAATGATACATACATTACCTAGATCATGTCATGCAGTGCCAAGACAAATAGTACATACATTATCTAGATAATGTCATACAGTGCCCAGATAAACAGTGGATACCTTACCTAGATAATGTCAAACAGTGTCCAGATAAATGATACATCATTACCTAGATCATGTCATGCAGTGCCCAGATAAATGATACATACATTACCTAGATAATGTCATACATTGTCCAGATAAATGATACATACATTACCTAGATAATGTCATACAGTGTCCAGATAAATGATACATACATTACCTAGATAATGTCATACAGTGTCCAGAGAAATAGTACATACATTACCTAGATCATGTCATACAGTGCCCAGATAAATGATACATACATTATCTAGATAATGTCATACAGTGCCCAGAGAAATAGTGCATACATTATCTAGATCATGTCATACAGTGCCCAGAGAAATAGTACATACATTATCTAGATAATGTCATACAGTGCCCAGATAAATAGTACATACATTACCTAGATAAAGTCAAACAGTGTCCAGATAAATGATACATCATTACCTAGATCATGTCATACAGTGCCCAGAGAAATAGTGCATACATTATCTAGATAATGTCATACAGTGCCCAGAGAAATAGTACATACCGTACATTATCTAGATAATGTCATACAGTGCCCAGATAAATAGTACTGTACATACATTACCTAGATAAGGTCAAACAGTGTCCAGATAAATGATACATACATTATCTAGATAATGTCATATAGTGCCAAGATAAATGGTACATAAGTTACCTAGATCATGTCATGCAGTGCCCAGATAAATAGTGTCTACATTGATGAAAACCAACTACATCACTGACATACAGTAATGATTGTTTACATTGCCCAAATACATAGCGTCACATAATGCTCATATAGTATTATAAAATGTCATGTTGCACATTTCTCTGGGTCTATCCTCACTTGTACTTGCAGAACTCTGGACAATGTCCAATGCTGAGGTTTTTTGGTCTGCAGTATTATCGAAATGACCTTGTCTCATATGTTATCTCTTTCCCTTACACAACAGGACATCAGGGACCAGTGGACAGCTATATAATACAACTTAGTAACTGCGCAATATTGCAAAACACTTAAAGGATTTGCTTACCACTGCGGGAATCGTATGAAACCTGGATATGAACGAAACCTCTCCTGCAATTGTTCATATTCTGTCATTATTAATGAACAGAGCTTTACAGAACAAATTTAACTAAGAGAGTTGGCGTCCCTCCAAATACTTTCATTTCCGAAATTAGAGTCTTTATTAAAAAAAACCGAGATGTTAGATAAGTGCCTGTTTTTTTTTTCCTTTTAAATAAATGTCAAATAATTTATAAGTTCTACTAAAAGCATTTCTCGTTGGAGGGAATCACATTTTCCTGTAAGATTGCCTAGCAAAAAAAAAAAAAAGAATGCAGCAATGGCTCAGCACCAGCTCTGGACATGCAGATTTAAAGAGAACCATCAGATATAAAATGAGGTTGCTCGTGCTTTCTGTATTTACTGTTACAGTAATTGAGCACCTAGTGCTAAAAACTCTAGAAAGCTAAAGACGGTATGATCTAATTAAAAAGATACACTACTACCAAAAACAAACTAATAATCGGTAAAATGGTATCACTATCTAGATATTTTCTGTGCAATGTAGGTGCTGGTAGTTATTTAGTGACCAATGAAAGTGCACAAACAGAAAACCAACTCAATGCTAAAACCACGGCATTCCAATATATCTGAAAAAGTAGTAGTACCCACATATAAATTCCTTAGATATGCAGACTGGGGGGACTAGTGGGTACCAATGTAATATGCAATCTAATCCACACCTAGTTGGAAAGCTGTATAGGGAATATTGCATGGACACTAGCATCAGCATGCTAGATTTCCAAAGCGTATTGCCCCCCCTGTGAACACCATACCCAGAATGGGGACATCACAAAGGCTACTTTCACATCTGCGCTTTGGTTTCCGGTTTTGAGATCCGTCAGGCAGTGGTGCACCACCAATGAGGCCAGGTGAAGCGATCAACTCACGCAGCACCAGGTAGGGGCAAGAGAGGGGCAGCCAAATGGCCATGGGCTGAAGGGAAGGGGTTCAGCCCATGGCCATTTGGTGGGGGATGCCATTTCATTTTTCGCCTCAGGCAGCATAAAGGCTAGGTGCACCCCTGCCGGCAGGGAATTTCAAAACCGGACCAAAATGGTTCCGTTTGATTTAACACATCAGGATGCATCCGTTCCATTAGGAAGCGGTTGTCTTAAATCAAAATGGAAAAAAAACAATGTAAGTGAATCGGTGACGGATCGGGCACCACTGACTTACATTGTTTTTAGTGACGGATCTTGTTTGTTCCGTTTTGAGGACTGGACACAAAACTGAAACTTGCACTGGTTTTGTGTCCGGTCGCAAAACGGAATGCTACCGGAACGGAATGCATCCTGATGAGCGAAGTTATGAAAAATTTGATTCGGCTGCTTTGACGAATTTCGCAAAGAAGTCATTTATCACGAAGCGCATTTCTTTGAATGTAACGGGTGCAATGACAGGGAATGGTGATCATACCGCCCCCGTCATTGAACCCCTCTGATGCCGCGTTCATCACTGATCGCGGTGTCTGAGGCTTCCATTTAGACCTTTCAGGAGTTAATAATGGTTAAAAAAAATAAAATACTCCCCTTATCCATTTGCTAGTCTACTGCCCGTCACACCCATCTTGATTAAAGACAACTCGCAAAATCTCACACGGTGACGTGATGACATCATCATGCTGGTCGGATGTGATGACTTTATATAACTGATGATGTCACCACCCCCGGCCAGCAAGCCAGTGTGGTGCTGTCATACGTCATCACACTTTTTTTTGCGCAGTATCAATCAAGATGGCCACAACAGCCTCTTCACGCGCAAATGGATGAGGTGAGTATGTACAGTATTTTTTTTTGTTTTTACCACCATTTCAGGGAAAAAATTGATTTGTCACCACGAAGCATGAGGAAATTCGGCTTTGCGGCAAATTGAATTTTCCCTGAAATTTGGATCAAAGTCACTAATCCTGATGCATTCTGAACGGAGCATACCCCATTCAGAATACATTGGCCCTTAACAAATCCTCTGCCAGATCTCAAACCCGGAATGCCAAAACGCTAATGTGAGAGTAGCCTAAGTCCAGTGTTTGGGCTGCTCCAGGCTTACATGCAGAATGCTACTGGCCAGAGGGTCTCCACTAATGGTGTGACCTGCTGAGATCATTAAAAATCACAGACAAGACATAAAATTACTTAAAGGAGCTAACTCATGATTAATGTAAAAAAAATAAAAAATCCAGTATAGTACACGACAGTCTCATTCTAACAAACTTAGAACCAGCTCTGTACCTCACATGGACCCAGAGATATCACCATTATTTCAAGCTGGCAGCTCAGGGTGGGTGTGTCCTATCTTAGAGGGTGTGTCCATTCTGCAGCAGCTAGTGGCATTTGAAGGATGGAACTGAGCATGTGCTTTCATCTCAGTGAGCAGGACAGATAAATGAGAAAAGAGGAAACAGCAGGTGGCGCTATACAGACAGATTTCATGATATAACTCAGTGGCTATACTAAATGTTTAATTACATGCAATTACAAAAGTATTCAGATCCAGGTGCCGGTTTGAAAAATTTACACTATTTTTCGTGGGGCAACCTGTTTAAAATAAAAAAAGCATATTATACTCACCCCGTCTTCCAGCACTATTCTCTGTGGGTTGACCCAGTACTCCTGTCACTGTTCATTTACAAACAACAGCAGTGATGTTCCCGAATAATGCACATGTCCACTGCAGCCAATCACTGTCCTCTGTAGTCTACCACTGTTGCTAATAAGTACAGTGACAGGATATGGCACATGACCGCTGCAGCCAATCACTGTGCTCAGCAGTAGACCACTCATGACAATGATTGGCTGCAGCGGTCACATGCCTTATCCAGGCACATCAGCACTGCCAAACAAACAGAGAATGGCGCTGAAAAAACAGGTGAGTATAAGATGCTTTTTTTAGAGCTTGTGTGAGATTTTTTTATTATCTTGGACAACCCTTTCTATACAAGGCTGCGGGACTTAACTGTTCATTTCTTGGAAAATCGGACCCAGGAAAAAGTAAAGAGGATAACACAGTTTGGATGCAGAAGAGATCCAAGTCAGTTCTCGATGCTCTGTTGATGTTAGTGATTTTGGTTTGCTGACGACATGTGCATGCAACAGTCCACATTCAGGTTTCCAACTAGAAGGTGTTAGAATGTATATTACTTGTAGAAATGAGCAAAGTATTGCAAAAATTGGATTCGCTGATTCGCTGATTCGCCGAATTTTACAAAAAAATTCTCTTTGTGACTAATTACTTCATCACAAAGTGCATTTCTTTGTAAGTAGCTGGTGCAATGACAGGGAGTGTCGATTGTGCTGCTCTCTGTCATTGTACCCTTCAGATGCCGCGTTCATCGCCGATCGCGGCATCTGACATTATTATTGAAGTGTAAAATAAAATAAAAATAAATTTAATCTTACTTACCTTATCCATTTGATCACAAAGACACGGCCGTCACCATCTTGATTAAAGATCTAGACCGAAATCTTGTGCCGCCTGTGATAACATCATCACGTCGGTCGGCGGAATGGCATCATACGTGACAACGCACGGGAATTTTTTGCGAGATCTTCAATCAAGTTGGCGACAGCCGGCTCTTCGTGCACAAACGGAGTACGATTTTTTACATTTTATACCGTCATTCAGGGAAAACTCATTTGCTACCACGAAGCACGAGGAAATTCGGCAAATCAAATATTCCCTGAAATTCGGATCGAAGTCCAACACTAGTTACATCAGTACCCCACTAGTCCTCCGAGTCTGCATACCCAAGTACTAGGGGACTATTTACTTTTTTAGGTATATTGGAGTGTGGGGTTGAAGCATTTAACTTTTACAGCTACATTGTAACAACCTGTGGCTGTTATCTCCATGGCATATTTTTCCTATGACAGAGCTTTTTTCCTAGGTGTCAGTTGTGTAACCACCTAAGGATCTATTTCCAAGTTTGCAGTGTACGTTAGAGATACAGTGCTGCCCATAATTATTCATACCCCTGGCAAATTTTGACTTAAAGTTACTTTTATTCAACCAGCAAGTAATTTTTTGACAGGAAATGACATAGGTGTCTCCCAAAAGATAATTAGACGATGTACAAGAGGCATTATTGTGGGGGAAAAAATTCTCAGGTTTATTTACATTTGAGCAAAAAATACAAGATGTTCCGCACTGTGGAAAATCTCAGAGGACGTGGTCGGAAGCCAAAAGTGACACCTATGCTGGCCAGGAGGATAGTTAGAGAGGTGAAAAAGAATCCAAGGATCACCACCAATGGTGAATCTGGGCTCTGCTGGTGGCAATGTCTCAAGGCAGACAATCCAACGGACACTGCACACTGCTGGGTTCCACTTCTCCAGAAAAGGCACACAAAAGCTCGCTTGGCCTTTGCAAAAGCTCATCTGGACAAAGAAGAAGACTTCTGGTCTTCTGTGTTATGGTCAGGTGAAACAAAAATTGAATTGTTTGGTCACAATGATGTTTCCTTCATTTGGCGTAAAAAAGAAGCCTTCAACCCAAATAACACCATCCCCACTGTCAAACATGGTGGTGGGAACCTAATGCTTTGGGAGTGTTTTTCAGCCAATGGACCAGGGAACCTAATCACACTAAACGGCACCATGAAAAAAGAGCAATACATGAGGATTCTCAACGACAACATCATCCAGTCTGCAGAGAAACTTGGCCTTGGGCACAAGTGGACATTTCAGCAAGACAATGACCCAAAACACACAGCAAAAATGGTGACGAAATGGTTAGCAGACCAAGAACATTAACGTTTTGGAGTGGCCCAGCCAGAGTCCAGACTTGAATCCAATTGAGAATCTGTGGAGGGAGCTAAAGATCAGGTGATGGCAAGAAGACCCTCCAACCTGAAAGATTTGGAGCTCATTGCTAAAGATTAATGGGCAAAAATACCTGTGGAGACATGCAAAAAGCTGGTCTGCAATTATAGGAAGCGTTTGATTGCTGTAATAGCCAATAAAGGCTTTTCTATTGATTATTAAGAAGGGTATGAATAATTTTGGACTGGACACTTTTTGCTCAAATGTAAATAAAAGCTGAGAAATTGTTTTTTTTATACAATAATGCCTCTTGTGCATCGTCTTATTATCTTTTGGGAGACACCTATGTCATTTCCCGTCAAAAAATGACTTGCTGGTTGAAAAAAAGTAACTTTAAGTAAAAAATTGCCTAGGGGTATGAATAATTATGGGCAGCACTGTATATGTCAGGATAATTTCCCTATGTCTACACTATGTAGGCATACAGTAGCACACGTTACCCATAGGCTCCCACATTTAAAAAATTGCACTGCTTGTATACTTTTTAGGGATATCACAGCAGATTGCGCTATTCTGCTCAGCTGAGAATAAGGTATATCAATATATACCATCCCAGCAGAGGCCAGAAGAACACTCTTTTGCCATATGTCAGGTGAAAGGGAATCTACAGATACATTTAATGTTATAGACTAGGATTTTTCCTGATGCATACAGCACATGGACTCTACAGATGCCTAATCTCCACCCCAAATAGAAAAGATTTAGAAGACTAAAAATAATTACTGGTGGTGCTAGATCACTGGGACCCCAACAATCAGTTGTGGGATAATCTGACAGCAATTTCCTGTAGCGCCTCCGCAGGAGAATGAAGTATTGCACAGTTTATATTTAAAGGGGTTTTGTCACTTCAGCAAATAGCATTTATCTTGGAAAGAAGGTTCATACAAGGCACTTACTAATGTATTGTGATTGTCCATATTGCCTCCTTTGCTGGCTGGATTTATTTTTCCCACACATTGTACACTGCTTGTATCCATGGTTACGACCACTCTGCAATCCAGCAAAGGTGGTCGTGCTTACACACTACAGAAAAAAGCACTAGCCTATGCGCACGCTCATGGTCCCGGCCACCAGGGAGGCCAGTGCCTTATCCTATAGTGTGCAAGCACGACCACCACTGATGGACTGCAGGGTGGTCGTAACCATGAAAATTAGCAATGTATAATGTGATGGAAAAATGAATCCAGCCAGCAAAGGAAGCAATATGGACAATCACAATACATTAGTAAGTGGCTTGTATTAACTTTCTCTGCAGGATAAATGCCACTTACTGAAGTGAGACAACCCCTTTTAAATCCACGGACTGTATGTGTAGAGTGAAGGTTGTTCTCTACAGTTCCTTCTAACCCTGGTCAACAGATGAGGGTCCTGAACGTCGGACCCCCTCTCCTTTATGAACCCAGAATTTCCAAGTAGGATATGTAATTAAACAGAAGAGGAGACAAGTCAAGGACTTATGCTCCTGGGAATTTTTGGGAATCTTAGAAGACCAACAATAGGCAAAAGCTTCTTTCAGTCTGCAAATGTTAAATGTAGTCTTTTCTTTGTTCTTTAATACTCTAAACAGCTTGAGGAAACGAATGCTCCAATGCCTGGAGAATATCGACTCCAAATGTCATTAGTCATGTTAATGAAAAGCTTGTAATTAAGTGCCGTCTTGTCTGTTCCAATGAACCTTTTTAAAACCTGCAGAGGCTTTCTTTTCTATGTAACCTAAAAAAATAAGTGTCTTAGTGCAAATCCATCTTATTCATGAAATTATACAGAGTGAGTGAATACCACTGCAAGACAGACTCATTAACCAACTAGTATTTCATCTCTGCTGTTACTGACAGGTTTATATTCACTCACAGCAAACAGAGATCTCAAAAATGGTGGAACTGAATGATATATCAAAGGGGTTGTCCAGGAAAGGCCATCAATATCTCACATCCTAGACGATCAGCTGTTCTGCTGTAGCTTTGGCACTGGAAGTCGTTATGGAACTGCCCAGGTCTGTCCATTGTGTATTAGATGGAGCTAGTTGCTGCAGAGTTGCTCCCATAGAAGTGAATGGGAGCAGCACTAAAGTAACCAGTTCTGTCCTCTACACAGTGGATGGAGCTTTGTAGCTCCACAACTGACTTCCGGCAGCAGAACTACCCCCAAATAGCTGAACTGCAGGGGTTGGACCATGCTGATTACTATCCTTAGGGCAGGCCATCAACAGTAAAGTCCGGGACAACCCCTTTAAGTGTATTTGAAATCTTGTGCAGTGCCTCTTGCTACTGCTGGAGCCGCTATGTGTGTGTTAGGAGAGTAGAATGATATGCCTATAGTTCTTATAGAGGACATCTTCCAATGGAGACAGAAGGTGCAAGGCCAAGTTTCTAAGACACTTTGTTAATGGTGAGTTTTCAAGCATATTACTGCTCATGACAGAGCTGGAAAACCCTCCTTCCCATTTTCTAGGGCAGATGTACTTATAATTTATTAAGAATTATCATTTAGGTTGGCTCTAGATCCCCTGCTTTACTTCACACCCCAATAGAGTTAAATTATAGAATTCTGTCTTCCTGCAGCTGCCACTAGAGGGAGCTAACTGACTAAGGATTGATACATCCCCTCCTGAATGCATTAATAATTCAGCATGCAATGAGCTCCCCCTAGTGGTGACAATGTTTTTGTTTCATTTGTCTCCGTTTTTTTCCTGAACTGTTCAGGAGGGGTTTCAAGGGTAATAGGAAAACTGTTTAAATGTACCCACTAAGGAGGTGACATTTCCCCATAACCTGAAGCACTAAAAGGGCATTGTAACACAGGTTAAGGGCCCACTAGAAGAAGGACCGCTCTCACTTCAATGTATACCTTGTGTATACTATAAGTCATTTTTCATGCATTTCTTGCAGCACCAAACGTCACTTGAGGTACATTGGAGGCCACAATACAATGAGACTGCATATAAGATCCACAGAACTGAGAAGCTCCAAGATCATTAGAGGATCAACGTGAGAAGATGAAGCCACAAATCTATGTCCCTGATGTAAATCAGATCCCATAACTCCAAACTTCAAACCCAGCAGCGATTGGAAGTAACATTTGCTAATTGCTTATTTAATTAAACAGTCTTGTTCTGCACAGAATTTTATGGTCGTACAATCTGCTCAGAAACACTCAAGCCGGATTCTCTATTTGGCAGGACCCTTAAAATATGGACTCGATGGTCCACAGCCAAGATGCGAATCATGGAACAATTTAATGTTCACAGTCCGTCTCTGCTCCACTGAATCGGTTACGTCTCCCCAACATTCTCCACAGCTACATCATATCGGAAACTAGGAGAACTAAGCACGAGGGGGTGAGTGGGCAAAACCAAATGTATCTATTAGCATAACACTTCTAAAAGAGACAGCCACTATCCATCATAGGAATAGTGAGCACTAGCACTGGAAGATACATAGAGATAGATAGATAGATAGATAGATAGATAGATAGATAGATAGATAGATAGATAGACATATAGATAGATACAGGCTCGGACTGGCCCACAGGGGTACAGGTGAATCCCCTGGTGGGCCCCTGAGCAAGGTGGGCCCCTAGTCTCTCGCCGCCTGCACAAGTGGCACATAACACAGTAGACTTACTGCAGTAAATACATATATTCAATGTACAGCTCCTCAACCAGCCTATGTTTATATTTTTTTTTAAATTATAGATTATTAAAGAAACTCCCCAGTTTATTATTATGGACACGATCAGAGCTGAGATTACTTCTAGGTATAGAGGAAAGCTGACAGTATCCTCTTTTCCCCAGGACCTACCTTCTAACAGTTTCTGCAGGGACCCCCATATTCAAACATCTGGTAGCATATTGCTGCTATGTGAGCAGGTAATATTTGAATGTATCCGTACAGTGGGCGCCCAAAATAAATTTTACTGGTGGGCCCTAGGCACCCCCGTCTGACACTATATAGATAGATAGATAGATAGATATGTGATAGATAGATAGATAGATAGATAGATAGATAGATGTGCAACCCTAGGAACATTTTAATCTATGCTATATGATGCAGGATATCATCGCGCTGTCATTTCATTAAGTGACTGTGAATGTACAATATGACCTCTGGCGGTGCCTCGCAATGTAATCTAAGTGATTCATGCTTCTAATATAAGCATAAAGCAGAAAATTACTGTAACATCTTACATAATTACAAAAAAACACATGCAGCAAACCAGTTGCAATATCGCCATGGGTTGCAAACCTGACAGACACAGCTCAGCTACAGCTGCACATCTCAATCTAAGTAAAGTGGATTCTGCGACCACAGCGGCTCTGATGTTTAGTAGATTCCTTAGCAAAGACAACTGCTCTTCTGAAATTGTCCTCCAACCCTGAAGCCCTTAAAACATAGGAATACCAGCTAGGTTTAGGACTGTCCTAATCTTCAGGACTGAATGTTCAGGACTGAAGATATATGAGCTAAAGTAATAATCATGGGGGGGGGGGGGAACTTATGGACCTCCTGTTAGTCATCCCATTGAAGAATACTACAGTCAGCCCCTCCAAATCCTGAAATGGCTGATGACGGCGAAAAATAGATTTCATTCACCTTTTAAGCAAATGAAGAGACCACAAATCGAATGTCCCAACACAAAATTTCACAAAGATGACAAGATTGGATAAAAGTCTCACTTACCTGGGCATGGGGCATCTCTGAAACTCTCCTTGCTGTCATGTTTAAGGTACCCCCCACCAATTTGCTGGTTGTCTGTAGGTTAATGGGGGCAGTCTGTGGGGGTTCAGCACTGTTGGCCGTTGATGGTGCTGAGGCCGTAGCTGTTTTCTGGCCATTGAGGTGTGCAGTCACCATAGTGACAGGTGCTTTGGCCGGGACCACTGAGATGGCAATGCCCCCCTGACTGTTTGGTGCCTTGATGAGCGGGATGGGCTTGGCACTTTCCACAGGACAGCTCCGGACCGCCAGCTTCTGCCAGTCAAAAAGAAACATGAGATAAGAAGAGAGTTAAAAAAAAAAAAAAAAAAAAAAGGGGGTGAGTTGAAGTAGCCACAAAACCCAGTGCCCTCCTACATGTGTCTATGCACCTCCTTCTGCACCACCTACTGGAGAAGGCACAGGCACAATAAACAATTTTACTACAGATATCAGAGAGCACCATCTGGCTCTGCTATTTGCATTAAGCGCTACATGCTCACAGCAGAAGACGGGTGATTGAGGTAGCTCATGGCACACAGAAGGAAGCCGACCCACATCCCACAGCAGCATTCTCCTGATGAAACGACTCCAGCCGGGCACATTTAGGGCACCGATTCTGATTCTCCTGCATAAATATTGCTGCATTTATTTCTAACCACAAGGGTTTCTGTTCCTGTGTGATTCCAGCTGAGCTGCCTGTGGAGAATACAAGCTTCAGAACCTGAAAGATCCATCTCTCCGTTGTTTCATTGATTTGAGAGAAAATAAGGAATATTTATATTTTATTCTCATTTTAGACCTAGGTATTAACTTGGTAAACTGTTATGGGGTTAGGGAATAGGATTTCTATAACTTTACGAGGGGGAGATGATTTTGTTTTTTTAAATATTCAATTTAATTTTATTACTTAATTATTCAATGTATTATTCAACTTTATATTCATTTATTATTTGTATTGTTTATTTTTCATTTCATTTCCATTTTTAAAGGATCAATTTAAATTTTAACTATCTTTTCATATTTTAATTTCGGCTTATAAAATGAAAATCTACACTGATGCGTGGATTCAATTTCGCTATGTAAATATTTTCTAGCTATCTAATGGATTTTAAATGTCTAGAATATAGAACTAGAAAATGTCAAAGCCCAAAAAAAATGGGATTTTGTTTTTAAAATATCATGGTACTTTAATATTTGTTTTAATAAAATATATATATTTTTTATTATTGCAATTATTATGTTTTAATTTTTTTATAGTTTTAATGGCTAATTTCAAGATAAGTTGCTAAATAATTAACATAAATAATAGAAGTAAACATGATGAGTCTATGATGTATTCTAGTCTTAATAGGCAACATTAAAAAGGTAGGGTTTTGGTGTTTTTTTGCAGGAGTGAGGGGAGACTGAGTCATTTTTTTATCATTACCCAGTGCAGGGCACATTTTACACAACAGCAGGAGAGTGGCACGCTTGATTAGACACCGGCTGACCACAATCTTTTCATGCTCTGACTTGTAATTCAGGAATTGTGAGAAATTACTAATGTTTCTCTTTAAATCTATTGAAAAAAGAAAAATATCAATTTATTTGTAATTTTGTTATCTACAAAATGTATTTTGTCCAGATAATGTACTCATAATTTCTTTTGCTCACTCTCCACACTCCTTAATTTTTCAATTTCATGATAGATAGATATTCAGATTTTTAGCTCATAAAATTGCTCTGGTTTCCTTTGTACTCCCTATGTTCTTCAAATGTATGCAGAGATGCTTCCCCAAACTTTCTATACAGTGGAATTCATAGTGGACAGGGGGGCTCAGTAATAAACATAGACATTTAGTCCCCATTAGCTGCAGATTGAAACCACCACATTCCTAACCATCTTGGACAGGAGGTCCTAGGGTCCTGTTTGCTAACATTGTGGCTGTAGGAACCCATTCCTGTACAGGTTCTTACTACCCATTAAAATATTGACAAGATCAACTTAGGTCAATAGGTATTACTGGACTAAAACATAGGGCGTGATTCATCATGCCTTCACTCCAGAATTCTTTCTTCAAAAAGTTTCCCTCCAGATGTATGGCCTCATGCACACGACCTTTGTTGTGTTCCGTTCCGCAAAATGGGGTTCCGTTGTTCCGTGATCCATTTCCGTTTTTGTTTCCGTGTGTCTTCCTTTATTTTTGGAGGACCACCAGACATAAAGGAATGTAAAAAAAAGTCTAAGACAGGTTTGCCATGCTAATGATAGGAATAAAATGGACATGGACGCGGATGACAATCTTCTGTGCCTCCGTATTTTTTAGCGGTCCCATTGACTTGAATGGGTCCGCAAACCATTTTCCGCAGAAATAATAGGACAGGTTAAATTTTTTGACGGACTGGAAACACGGATCACGGACGCCGATGGCAAACAGTGCATTAGCCGAGTTTTCAACGAACCCATTGAAAATCAATGGGTCCGCAGAAAATCACGAAAAACGGCGCAACGGACACGGAATAAAACAACGGTCGTGTGCATGAGGCCTATCACTGAGACTTTTTTTTTAAGTCACAAAAAAAATTGCAATTTCACTCCAGTAGGAGGGCGGAGTAGGAAAACTGGACTAGCTTTTCGAGACGTTTTTCTATACATTTAAGGTTTAACGATGAGACAAATTTAGTAAAGAGTGTGCAACATTTGATAAATTCACCCCATAATATTTATTATTAAGTGTAAAAACAAATCAATTTGTTAGAGTGATTCACCTCAGAGCAATATGACAAACAAAATGTTGGGATTGGGTTTTTATCTATGTTATTAATACAGTAGTTGGGCATTCACCCTGACATGGGTTCAACACTAGTGATGGCCTTGCGGTTCGCCCGGCGGTCGGTTTGCAGCAAACTTTGCGCGTTCGCGATCCGCCGAACATGCGAACATATTGCGAAGTTCGCGCACGCTATATTCTTTTGCATTGCGACGAACATTGACCCATGACACATCAATCAGGTGGGACAGTACAGCCAATTTAGACGTTTCAGCACATGGACACCCCCCCCCCCCCCCCCCCAACCCTATAACAGAACCCGATCTGGCAGTCATTTTACATTATGTGTTTTGCCAGTGTAGGGAGAGGTTGCATTTTGGACCAGGGACAGGCTGTTCGGGACACCAAACGCTAGCTAATAGGGCCACAAAAGTCCTTTTAAGGACTAGTAACGTTGTGATATCGATAGGTGTGATACACAGAGGGGTGTGATATACTTATAATATACTTTCAAACATAGAAAATATATTATAGTTTATTTGTATGCTTCTAGAAAATACTGATTGAGGGCCGCGATCTATCAGCTTCCACAAAATAGTGATTGAGGTGTTCCATATACCTGCGTTCACAAAATTACTGCTTGAGGGTGATATACCAGCTTCAACTAACAACTGATTGAGGCCTGCCATATATCAGCCTCCACAAAATAGTGATAGAGGTTGCTTTTGTAAGAAGAGTTACAAGGTAGATAAGAGGTGGATATCAAGACAGCTCTACACTCATTGTGGAGGAATATAATTGGAGAGGTATCTGCTTAACCTATAGTAGAGCTCAAGGAACTGTCTGGAAGCACCTCAAACAGTTGAATGTTAAAGGATTGGAACTGATAGGATTCAGTGATTAAAATCCACTGTCCATGACCAGCTTTGGCAAAACATTTCATGAACATAAAGAAAAATAAAATGTATAGTGGGAGGAGCATGACCGAGTGAGTGACGTTACGCTGCCGGCCTGACCGCTGCTTTGAGTGAGCTAGTGAGTACTACTACAGACGATTAGGGTAGTTTAACAAAGAGAGAGCCACTTCTTGAGCATTAAATAAATAAACTTTACATATAAAGACTGCTGTGAGCGGAGCCCGGTGTAATGGGGTCACTATACAAAGGGACATAAGGGGACACATTAATAATTACTGTGACACATAGTGCCATGAGGGGGACCAGCATAAGATGCTATATATGTGTCATCCACACATCCCCCCATAACAGTGTCTTCCACATATCCCCCATAACAGTGTCATCCACACATTCACCCATAACAGTGTCATCCACACATCCCCCAATAGCAGTGTATCATCCACACATCCCCCATAACAGTGCGTCATCCACAGATATCCTCCATAACAGTGCATTATCCACAGATCCCCATAACAGTGTGTCATCCACAGATCCCCCATAACAGTGTGTCATCCACAGATCCCCCATAAACAGTGCATTATCCACAGATCCCCCATAACAGTGTGTCATCCACAGATCCCCCATAACAGTGCATCATCCACAGTTCTCTCATAACAGTGCGTCATCCACAGATCCCCTATAACAATGCATCATCCACAGATCCCCCCATAACAGTGTCATCCACAGACCACTATTAGTTCAAAACCACCTTTTGGTTCAAAATATTTTTTTTCTTATTTTCCTCATCAAAAACCTAGGTGCGTCTTATAAAGCGAAAAATATGGTATACATAAATGCATATATAAGTATATAAAATATAACTATTCATAAATGTATAAATAAGTATATAAAACATAAGTGCACATATAACTATATAAAATATAAGTGTAAAAAATACAATAAATAAATTTAGAATAATAATTAAATTTTTTTATAGTTTGACTGCACGATGAATGGTGCTCTATATACAAAATAAAGAATTGCCATTGGAATCAATGTTTAGATCAACTGACATTGGCATTGAGGCGCAATCTGTTTGCAAAGGAACTTCAACTTGAAATAATGCATAATGTCCTGAATACAGTGTAACTGTAGCTGAACAATTGTTTTAAATTTTGCCAGATATTCATGAGCTTTACACACCCTACATCTAGGATGCAGCGCAAGTGTCTCTTTTTGCTTAGTTCAAACAGGTCACATGACATGTGGCACGGAAATACTTTTCATGATTCAATTTTGACGTGCTACTATTATCATACTAAACACACAACTTCCACTGTGTCATCCTTAGTTGCAACCAACAAATTTGCATGCCTATTGCAGCAACACAAGCAACGTGAGTCGTTTTCAAAAATCAAGTGAAAAGTGGCAATGTTGTCCATATCAAGTCAGAGGAAAATGTGGCTATACTATGAAATCATGGAAGGAAGGAAGGGAACATGAGAAAGAAGCATTAAGACATAATAAGCTAAGATGAATTGTGGCATTGTGTATAATGTCCACCCAGTCTATGCCCTGTGAGAGGCCTGAGAAGGTCTGACAGACATGCTACATGTGAGTCTATCTGACAGATTGTTCTGTTTCTCTTTATTGTGGTTTTGGGCAGGATCCCACCTCCCCACAGGTTCTGCTCATTAGCTATTTAGTGGTGCTATTTATACCCGCCTCTCACTATAGCCCTTGCGGTTTATATTTGCTTCTGGATTTCTCAGCTGATGTTTGGTGTATCTACTGCTCCCCGTCTGTCTTACTCCTTCCCTTTTTGTTGTGTGTTCTGGCTAGGCCTCAGGAAGACACTGGTTCCTGCACCTTGCACTAGGAACCGGTTGTCTTATCTCCAGCTCTCTAGCTGAGGGTTTGCTTCAGTTTCAGCTAGGTTCCAGCACATGAGCACTTCCACCCTAAGGATTTTCTCATGTTGTCAGCAGTCAGGGAAAGGCTCAGGGATTGTTAGGTGGTTGTATTTGGTTTGCTTCCCTTCCCTCACCTACTGTACCATGACAGTCTTTTCTGAAGACTAGAGATGAGCGAATCAAAGTTGATGAAGTAGAATTCGATCAGAATTCCAGGAAAAAATCGATTTGCACCGAATCCGAATTTCCTCACACTTCGTGGTAACGAATCGCATTTTTATCTAAAATGGCTGCTGCACGTGTTGGGACATGGAGCAAGGAACTCTGGGAACGAGGGATCACCCATAATGCCATGCATGCAGCCAATCAGCAGCCAGCCAGCACTGTGATGTCACAGCCCTATAAAGAGCCTCAGACATCTTGAATTCAGCCATTTTTGAGTGTACTTAGTTCAGTGAGAGACGTCAGCAGGCGCTAGGGACAGTGCTAGGAAAGACATAATTGTGCTAAAAAAAATATTTGCAAGTTTAGGGAAAGGATAGGGAGGAATCATTCCACAGTACTGAAGCAGAACAGGGTTTAGTAGGGGAGTTTACAGCCTGGGTAATAGGAACAATCCTATTACACCTTGCTGCACTGACTGCGGATCCAAATTGCCTTTATACAGCTCTGTAATTTCAGTAAACCGTTCTTGTTATCGGGGTGCAAGTGCTGTTTGATTAACAGCCATTAACAGGGTTTATTATAAGGAAATATTTCTATGTCTTATTTGCCCTCATGCGGTGCAGTACTATGCACTATTTGACTTGTAATAGTGGGGAAAAAAGGCTTATTAGACGTTGTGTGGTGAAGTGAGAAAATTACAGCCCTTTTTGGCATGTATTAGTGGCAAAAAAATATCTATTATTTGTCGTTGAGCGGTGCAGTTATATGTTCTAAAGCCCTTTTTGGCGTGTAATAGTGGAAAAAATATATATATTAGTTGCCGTTCAGAGGTGCAGTTATATGTTCTAAAGCCCTTTTTGGCGTGTATTAAAGGCAAAAAAATATATATTATTTGCCGTTCAGCGTTGCAGTTTATGTTCTAAAGCCCTTTATGGCATCTATTATTTGTATTATTGGATTATTTGCTGCTCAGTAGTGAAGTTACATGTTCTAAAGCCTTTTGTGTCGTGTATAGGTGGAAAAAAATAAGGGCCTACTTGCCGTTCAGCGGTGCAGTTCTAAAGCCCTTTTTGGCATGTATTAGTGAAAAAATATATATATTATTTGTCGTTCAGTGGTGTAGTTACATGTTTTAAATCCTTTTGTGGCGTGTATAAGTGGAAAAAAATAAGCGCCTACTTGCCGTTCAGCAGTGCAATTATATGTTCTTAAGCCCTTTTTGGCTTGTATTAGTGCCAATAAAATATATATTATTCGCCGTTCAGTGGTGCCGTTATATGTTCTAAAGCCCCTTTTGGCATGTATTAGTGGCAAAAAAATATATATTATTTGCCGTTCAGCGTTGCAGTTTATGTTCTAAAGCCCTTTATGGCGTCTATTATTTGTATTATTGGATTATTTGCCGCTCAGCGGTGAAGTTACATGTTCTAAAGCCTTTTGTGGCATGTATAGGTGGAAAAAAATAAGGGCCTACTTGCTGTTCAGCGGTGCCGTTATATATGTTCTAACGCCCCTTTTGGCATGTATTAGTGGCAAAAAAATATATATTATTTGCCGTTCAGCTGTGCAGTTATATGTTCTAAAGCCTTCTTTGGCATGTATTAGTGGGGGAAAAAAAGGGCTTATTAGGTTAGGGTACTTTCACACTAGCGTTTTTCGTTTCCTGCATAGAGTTCCGTCACAGAGGCTCTATACCGGAAAAGAACTGATCAGTTATATCCCCATGCATTCTAATGGAGAGTAATCCATTCAGGATGCATCAGGATGTCTTCAGTTCAGTCATTTTGACTGATCGGTCAAAAGAGAAAACCGTAGCATGCTACGGTTTTATCTCCGGCGAAAAAAACTGAAGACTTGCCTGAATGCCGGATCCGCCATTTTCCCCCATAGGAATGCATAAGTGCCGGATCCGACATTCAAAATGCGCAGACCGGTAAAAATTTGAAAAAAGATACAAGACGGATCCGTCTGTCCGCATGACAAGCGGAGAGACGGATCTGTACTTGCAATGCATTTGTGAGACGGATCCGCATCCGGATGCATCTCACAAATGCTTTCGGTCACATCCAGATCGGCGCATCCGGCAGGCAGTTCCGACGACGGAACTGCCTGCCGGATCCGGCAAAACGTGTGCCAACTGATGGCATTTATAAGACTGATCAGGATCCTGATCAGTCTTGAAAATGCCTGATCAGTCAGAAAAATGCATTGACATGCCGGATCTGTCTTTCCGGTGTCATCCGGTAAAATGGATCTGGAGTTTATTTTTTTCACCTTTTTTTCGATCTGCGCATGCGCAGACCAGAAGGACGGATCCGGCGTTCCGGTATTTTGAATGCCGGATCCGGCACTAATACATTCCTATGGAAAAAAATGCTGGATCCGGCATTCAGACAAGTCTTCAGTTTTTTTCGCCGGAGATAAAACCGTAGCATGCTATGGTTTTCTCTTCTGCCTGATCAGTCAAAATGACTGAACTGAAGACATCCTGATGCATCCTGAACGTTTTACTCTCCATTCAGAATGCATGGGGATATAACTGATCAGGTATTTTCCGGTATAGAGCCTCTGTGACGGAATTCAAACAAGTCTTCAGTTTTTTTCGCCGGAGATAAAACCGTAGCATGCTATGGTTTTCTCTTTTGCCTGATAAGTAAAAATTACTAAACTGAAGACATCCTGATGCATCCTGAACGGATTTCTCTCCATTCAGAATGCATGGGGATAAAACTGATCAGTTCTTTTCCGGCATTGAGCCCTTTTGACGGAACTCAGTGCTGGAAAAGAAAAACGCTAGTGTGAAAGTACCCTTACTTTCACACTTGCGTTGTTTGATTACGGCAAGCAGTTTCATTGCCTGAACTGCAAACTGTTTGCAAACGCATGTCATTTTTTCTGACTGATCAGGCATTTTCAGAATTATCAGGATCCTGATTAGTCTGAAAAATGCCTGATCAGTCAGAAAAATGCATTGCAATACCGGATCCATTTTTCCGGTGTCATCACGTATCCAGTTTTTTTTTTTTAAATATTTTTAAAGGTCTGCACATGCACAGACCAGAATACCGGATCCGGCAATGCGGCAATTTGAATGCCGTATCCGGCACTAATACATTCCTATGGAAAAAAAAATTGTGCAAGTGTTCAGTTTTTTGGGCCGGAGATAAAACCGCAGCATCCTGCGGTATTATCTCTGTCCTGAAAAGTCAAAAAAACTGAACTGAAGACATCCTGTTGCATCCTGAACAGATTGCTCTCCATTCAGAATGCATTAGGATAAAACTGATCAGTTATTTTCAGGTATAGAGCCCCTAGGACGGAACTCTATGGCGGAAAAGAAAAACGCTAGTGTGAAAGTACCCTTAGCCGTTGTGTGGTGAAGTGAGAGTGGCAGAGGTCTAATTGTGGTGAAGAGAGGGGAGTGGCAGAGGTCTAATTGTTTCTGGTGCAGGAACAGGTCGCAACAGAGTAAGGGGGTGTGGCAGCAGGAGTCGCAATGAGAGGCCTGAGCTCCCAGTGTAATCTAGCGGTCATGTCTTGGCCAGCAACCCAGAGGTTCTTGAATGGTTGACTCGGTCATCCACTTTGTCCCAAGTGACATCAGACACCCCCAACCAAGAGTCGGTGGGTTTTTCAGACACAACCCTTAGTTGGCATGGCCCAGGAGCAGGCCCTGTGCCCTCACCTGTCCTCAACCTGCCCCTATCCTTTTCTGCCAGAGAAGTATATGCTGTGGGCTCAGCTCCACTATACAGCGATGACAAGCTACTAGAGGACAGTCAGAAGCTACTTCCCAGCCAAGATCTGGAGGAGACATCCGCCGCTTACTCCGGTAGGCAGGCAAGTAGTGATGAGGAGAGTGGCGTGTGAGCTGGTGTTGCGAGCGGTCAGGCTCCTGACCCAGAGACCGTTGAGGAGGACATCAGTGACATGCAGACAGTACTCGATGATGATTGTAGTGTACGGGGACTGTAATGCCTGTCACTACAAAAGGGTCACTTGGTGTGCTGTCGTTCCCCCCCTTACTTATGGGGAAGTTGGTATATGTCATCCTTATAAAATGTCATGTAATGTAATGCTATGTTTTCCCTGTTACTGTGAAACTTGCATGTACAGGCCTGCTAGGGGTGTCATTCCAGCTCTTGGTCATTAGAGGGAGCTAGGGAGCCCTAGTTTATATAAGGCCCAGACAGGAAAAGGAAAAGGCAGTTGAGTCTAGAGTCTAGTCTAGTCTAACCATAGATTAGACAATGTCAGAGACAAGTCCAGGCCTGAAGCCTGCGTACCAGGAGAGGGTATTGAAGTCCCTGTAACCGGCTTCCAAATCCAAGTCAGAAGGTTCCCCTCCTGAGATCCCATATGCAGAAGCAGGAATATCTCATTTCAAGAGCCTGAGGAAGCTGAGAGGGACAGAGGCAAGCCAAGGAGAGCAAGAGGTACTCAAGACAGCAGAGGAGGTACTTTAACAGATAAAACCAAGGGTATACGCCAGAGCTAGGGCATTGGACCTTGGAGAAGAATTTCTATATTCCAGGATCAGACAGGAATAGAGTGCAAGCTGCCTGTACTGCAAGTCCTGTGTTTCACACTCTGAATGTCACCTTGCTACACCTGTATTGCCTGCATCAACCGTATTGAAAGATCGACTGTATGCAAAGGAACTGCGTTTCCGTTATTGTCCTGTATTCATGATAACTACTAAAGTTGGAGTTCTGCTTTAACATCACGTGTTCCTCAGTTATTCCTGCTAGCAGCAAACGGCGTGCCACCGTTTAATTGGCACTGGCGTCACGAACATTTTCTACCATCACCTACCCATGCAGAGAGTCAGCGTCTCAGGTTAGTGTCCATTGCACTACAACACCCAGGAACATTTCTAAAACACAACTTGAGTACGCTGCATGATAATGTACCTGATCGCACTTGGGAGCTAGTTGAATTAGGAGCTTCATCATAATCGGGAGAAGAGGATGGCAGCTTGCCGGTGAGGCAGCGACAGAGCCAGAAAGTCACTAGCGTGGCCGGGAGTCAGCAGTGTGGCAGCAGTGGGATGGTGGGAGCCAAATGTACCTGGGGTAGACCACAAGCTTTGCAGGAGCCTACCTGCCTGGACAGTAGTGGTACAGGGGTTCACGGAAGCAGCGGCCGTAGCAGTCAGTTAGTGCAGAGTTTTGGGGGTAAAATCACCTACTCGGCGGTGTGGCAGTTTTTTGTTAAGCCGCCGGAGGAGGTGAACATGGTCATTTGTAGAATCTGTGGGCAGAATGAAGCATGGCCAGGGTGCCAATGTTGGCACCATGGCCCTGCATCAACATATGCAGCATCACCATAAAGTGGCCTGGGAGAATTGTGGCTCCAATGTGGTGGTCCAGCCTGCCGCAGCAACCGCTGCATCACCCAGTGGCACGCACATGATTTCAGGCAGTCAAGGCACCACCACCTCAGCTGAAGGGAGCTGTCTATCCTTCCCATCATCTGCTGGTCCTGATGCTCCTGCTCCTCCTCCTACGCCTCGTCAGTCATTCCGTCAGAAATCGATCACCGAAGCGATTACAAAGAGACAACAGTATGTGTCCACTCATCCAACGGCGCAGAAGCTGAATCTGCTCCTGGCCAAGCTGCTGGTGCTGCAGTCCCTTCCTTTTCCAAGTGGTGGACTCTGCACCTTTCAGAGAACTGATGGCTTGTGTCGAGCCGAGGTGGAGGGTCCCAAGCTGTCATTTATTTGCAAAAAAGGCCAGCCCTGCACACAAATGTAGAACAGAAGGTGGGCCAGTCCTTGAGCCTGTCGTGCCTGCCAAAGTGCACTGCAGCGCCGATGTGTGGAGCCATAACTACGGTCAGGGAAAATACATGTCCTTTATGGCCCACTGGGTGAATGTGGTTCCTGCACAGCCACACCAGCAACTTAGCCAGGTGACGCCATTTCCGCCTCCACGTTCTCACGTTGTTGGTCCTGCGACAATGTCCACCTCTGCCTCCTCATCCTCCACCGTGTCCTCAGCCTCCACTGCAGGGACAATTCACAGTGCCCCTCCAGCATACCACATGTGCAGGGCACGGCTATGTCACGCCGTTCTGCACCTCGTTTGCCTGGACGAACGGAGTCGCATAGGGAAGGAACTGCTCCATGTCCTTCATCAAGAAATCAAATCCTGGCTTTCTCCGCAACAACTCAAAATCGGAACCATGGTGACCGACAATGGGAAGAACATGGTGTCGGTGCTGTGTCAAAGAGGGCTGATCCATGCTCCCTGCATGGCACACGTGTTCAATCTGGTTGTCAAGCAGTTCCTGAAGTCTTCCACCCATCTGCAAGACCTCCTAAAAATGGCAAGGAAACTTTGCATGCACTTCAGCCACTCGTACACCGCAAAGCACACTCTCCTTGAGCTGCAGCGGCAGAACGGCACCCCCCAACATAGGCTGATATGCGATGTTTCCACCCGTTGGAATTCCACCCTCCATTTGTTGGACCGACTATACGAACAGAGAAAGGCCATAAACAATTTCTTGATGATCCAAGCGGACAAGAGTACTCCCCTGTATAACTTAGATGTCAGCCAGTGGCAGCTCATGCGTCACACCTGCCGTTTGCTCAGGCTCTTTGAGGTTGCAACATTATTTGTCAGTCGCCAGGACTACGGGATGAGCAACGTCATTCCACTGCTTCATGTCCTGGAACAGATGTTGGTAAATCTGGCTGGTCAGGGGAATGGAGACATGGCGCCTAGATCTCACGGCCACATGAGGCCTGTGGGGGCTGAACTGGAGGAGGGGGACATTGGAGGACAAGCAATGTGTAGCGAAATGGGTGGTTTTTCTACACAGGTGACAGGAGAGGAGGAGCTGGAGCAGCCAGAGGAGCTACAGGGCGATGAGGAAGATGAGGTAGAGGACCCAGACACACTGGGGCAGTATGCAGTGGAGATGGAGGCAGGGAGTCCCTACGAGTCACTTGCACAAATGGCCCGATGCATGCTCACTTGCTTGCGCAGTGACAGCCGAATTGTCACCATTCGGCAGAGGGATGACTTCTGGCTCTCCATTTTGTTGGACCCTTGCTACCGGTCCAAAATGGGGGCCTTTTTTACACCAACTGAAAGGGAGGACAAACTGAACTACTATAGAGACATCCTATGTAGTCAGTTGGCCACTGCCAATCTGCGCCATCGTCCATCCTCTAGCAGGTCTGACCGGGGGAGCCCTCTGCGCTCACGTTTCTCTGCCATGGCTGCTGTGGCAGGGTGGGGGGGGTAGGAGCAGTTCCAGATCCATCAGCAGCAACTTGAGTCTAGAGTCGCTGATGAGCAGCTTTATTCACCTGCCTAGTGAAGAAACTACTCACCAGCATGAGGTAGACCTGGAGCAGGACCTGAACCAGCAGGTGGTGGCATACTTGGACAGTCCCCTGCCACCCCACATTGAATATCCGCTGGACTACTGGGCAGCCAAACTGGATTTGCGGCCGCAACTGGCAGAGTTTGCCCTGGAAAAGCTGTCCGGCCTGGCTAGTAGTGTGACATCAGAACGGGTGTTTAGTGCGGCGGGGGCCATACTTACTCCAAGAAGAACTCGCCTGTCCACCCAAAATGTGGAGAGACTGACCTTTGTCAAGATGAATCAGACGTGGATCAGCCAGCATTTCCACCCACCAATGCCTGATGCATCAGACTAGATCATCCATGGTGCCACACCAACACTTTGATAAAAGAGACCAGTTTCTATTGGATACCTGCCTCAGCTACTATACTGATGCTGCCACCCGCCTGATGCCACACATTTAATGCCAAGTGCTCCTTCTTTCACCCACCATCTTCAGCTGGTACTGGTATTGCCACCCACCTCCTCACTCTATCACCGGGTCACTTTGTAGTCTCCTGATGCTGCTGCCACCTCCACACTATGTCACCTTGCCACTCTGTGGTCTCCTGATGCTGCTGCCACCTCCACACTATGTCACCTTGCTACTCTATGGTCTCCTGATGCTGCTGCCACCTATACACTATGTCACCTTGCCACTCTGTGGTCTGATGCTGCTGCCACCTCCACACTTTGTCACCTTGCCACTCTGTGGTCTCCTTATGCTGGTGCCACCTCCATAGTATGTCACCTTGCCACCTCTGTGGCCTCCTGATGCTGTTGCTGCCACCTCCACACTGTCATTGTTCCACCCTGTGGCCTCCTCCTGATGCTGCTGCCGCCACCTCCACACTCTGTCATTGTGCCACTCTGTGGTCTCCTCATGCTGCTGCTGCCACCTTCACACTGTCATTATGCCACTCTGTGGCCTCCTCATGCTACTGCCACCTCCACACTGTCATTGTGCCACCCTGTGGCCTCCTCCTGATGCTGCCGCCACCTTCACACTCTGTCATTGTGCCACTCTTGGCCTCCTGATGCTGCTGCTTCCACCTTCACACTGTCATTGTACCACTCTGTGGCCTCCTCCTGATGCTGCTGCCACCTCCATACTGTGTCATTGGGCCACTCTGTGATCTCCTCATGCTGCTTCCACCTCACCACTATGTCATAGGGCCACTCTGTGGACTTCTCATGCTGTTCCCACCCTCTCCACTTCATGACTGGGCCACTATTTTGCCTTTTGGCCTTGCTGACATCATCATTTATTTGACCCTTCTTCTGATTTGTCAGAAGGAAGGAAAAATGAAACACACAACGGATCCTGTCTATGTAACAGCTGTAAGGCTTGCATGACAAGGTCCTTATTTTGCATCAGAATTGGCTTATGATTTGGTAGCTAAAAGCAGGAGTGGGTACAAAATACAGAAGACATGCAAATATTCCATTCACATGTCATCTCTGTTTTGCATTCACTCCAGTTTTTTTGGCTTTAGCAATACTGTTGGATTACTGACCAAATGCTGACTGAATGAAGGCGGATGCTTCACAGACAGGATCTGTTTTTTTGGGGGTTATTGGTCTGAGGAAGGGCAAAATAATCATTGACGTCAACACAAACTTACTGCTGACACCCTCTCCACTCTGTCGGGGGGGGGGGGGGCTCTACTTGTATATGTGTGTAATAGAACAGGTTCTGTACACATCTGTGTGGAATCAACTGCCAACTGTGTAAAAGGTGTGCGCTTCTTCTTGACGCTAACATTGACCTGTAAGGCTGAGTTCACACTTGAGTAATTTGGTCAGTTTTTGCCCCGTAACTGCCCAAATAAGTGAAGTGTGCAGTGATTCTAAGAGCGACACCTGTCATCTCTATGTCATACTGACTTCACTACCACAGCAGACTCCCTATGCGTGTTACTGCAAGGCACAGTGTTCTACACCACTATAAAGGCTCTCTGCAGCCAGGAAATAGCCGTTTTGTAATGCGATTCTCCACTAATAAACTCGTAGCGAACCAAATATTTTCGAAAAATTCGGTGAACCAGCCGAATCGAATTTTTGAGAAATTCGTTCATCTCTACTGAAGACCTCAGAATTTCTTGAGGTTGGGTGTAGACTAGGCCTATAGGTGAAGATCTCTTTTAATTGCTGTTGACCATAAAGCATTTTGAATTTGTACATAGTGTTTTCCATGAATTTCTATAAAAGAAGATCTGGATGTTACTGTAACCACATCTTAACAAAAACCTGCAAATCAATATTGTTCTTTTTTTATCGAGTGCCTTCATTACAGAGCCGCACAACACCAGTCACTGCTATTGTTTTCACAAGATGTCAATGATTATGGAAAACAGAGGCCTTACGCAGGTGACAAAAGACCCTTCGCTCTTTAGTATATATGATTTCTATCTCCCCGAGATGCTGCCACACCTCCTCACATCAGCTCCTTATAGCTTCTATTCTATAGTTATGCCTTCTGTAGGTTTAAAAAATATCATAGAGTTTTTGATATTAACTCTATATATACATATAGCCATGATTAGTTCATGAAACAATTCCCCATCTACCTGGTGATACTGGACCCAGTAAAGGGTTGGATGTAGCATGGAAGTGTGGACCCATGTATAGGGTTGCTCAAAGCTTCATCTTGTCTGCTTTCCTTTCTTGCTGGGTGGCAAGCACTTATAATGGATTCTACCATCCCTACAGATACCACAACAATAATATAAAAGGGTAAAACTAGCTCTATTGCCCTTCTCTACCATGAGGAATAGATTGTGTGGAGCAAAAGCAGGACTATCCTGTCCTAAAATAAGGACGTAGTTGGAATATACACATTGATAAAAATTCTGTAAATTTCAAATGTCTTGATTTGTACTTATATTGGGAATCAACCATGACCCGTTTATATATATAAAAAAAAACAGCACTTATAGCACTCTTGAAAGCCCATCCTGTCCATGCATTACAAAAACATATAATTGGTGAGTGAATGAGCACTGTGTAATACTTAATTTCTCTTGTAGTCGCACTGCAGGGTAATTAAACATTTAAAGGGGTTGTCCATGGAGGGGTTGTACAAGTAATGGCCTATCCTCAGGAGAGGTCATCACCATCTGATCGGCAGGAGTCTAACACCCTGCACCCATGCCGATCAACTATTCTGCAACAATTCTAGCGCTGGAAATAGGCACCGTTCCCTCACTATGCAGTGGAGAGAGCTGGTTTCTGCAGCTGATTAGCAGGATGCAGGATGTCAGACGCCCAACGATCAGACAGTGATAGTCTATCCTTAGGTTAGACAATGACTTATAAAGGAGTGGACAACTCCTTTAATGCCAGGTTTCCCCACAGGATGCAGCAGATTGCTATGGGTCCCAGCAGGGAGACACTTTGTGATTGCCCAATTGTCAAGGGACCTTTCTAAGTAGAGATAGTCTAAAGTCAACAACCGCTTCAAGGGTAGTTTAGAGTTCCTACACCAGGATACACTGTTTTGTTCCTTATAATGGTGGGATCTCTTTAAAATGGAAATGTACATGGATCTGAGGACTTGGATTGTCCCTGGTGGAATCCTCTGAGCATGTCAAGAGATTTATTTTGAGATTCCCCTTTAATGTGAAAATGCTGGTAATCCAAGCTAGGGGTATCAATGTGGAGGACAGAAGATATCAGTTGAACATCTATGATTGGTAGGAAGACAGGAAAGACCTCAGGATGAACATACTAATTCATGGCCCTTAATCTGTGAATAAAAAAGTGCTGAATGATGATAGAGTAGCTTGTTTGGTGCATCTATAGTGCATTTAAATGCAGCAATCAGTGTACTGTATGGGGAGTTTGCATATTTTGGCCAGCACGTCCCCTGTTAACACAGGTCATTGTACTGTGCTGACGACATATGATTTTTATGCCTGCAAAAAAGATGCAATCAACAGCTAATTACTGCACATGTCTACACGGAGAAATGACCAAGAACATTTGTCCATACAAACATCGATTTAGCTGGTCGTTGGCCTATTGAGCTCATGGTGAGAGCTCCTTATCTAAGCAAACATCGAGTATTTTCATTCTGTCCAATAATAATTTGAAACTTCTGAGATGTAATGTATTTACTCTTTCAGATCAGATATTGCCATGATCAAGCCATGCTACACGAAGCCTTTGAAAAAAAAAAGTGCTCTTGAAGGGAGTTTTATGTAACACATCCTATGTTACTGTAGATCTCCCAAGAGAACACTGAATCAATTCATTCCAGCAGTGGAAAAAAAGTGTAAGCCATCTCAGAAAATATTCTACTAGGATGAAGCTGCTCTGCTATATTTAGCTTGAGAAAACTAAATGTTACCGTAGTTTTTATTCTGACTGTTTTGATTCAAATTCAAAGGAGAGGCCTACTCGTTATTGCCGTCTGAGTAGAAGAGTCGTGTTACCAGATTTGCCCGTAATTACTTGGGTGTGTTTGAAACTTAATAGGTGAAGCCATGACCATGCACTCATTCAGACCAGTCAGTCATACAACCACTCTCCCTTCTGACCAACTACTGGACCCAGCTCCAACAGGACCAACAGGTGCATCTGTGGACAACACTTTTTCTAGCTGAAGGTAGTACAGGTGGTTTCCTTCAGAGGTTTTTAATTTTTTTTTTTATTTATCAGAGATAATTTAATGCGTTTCCATCAGAATATATGGTACTATGAAGATAGTATGGATTTGTGTAGCAGGAAGGTTCAAGATGTCCTCTGGCCCTTCACGCCAATACTACACTCTTTATCGAAGATGATCTCTACTGACATAACCTTGTCATTTCTCACTTTGAACAATAGGGCCTGAAATAACCTACATGGATAAACCATTGCTGCCAAGATAAGGTAGTGTACAAACCAGTTTAGAAGTTCTTCTGGTCTACTGAGTGAAGTCAGTAGGAAAAAGACAATGTTACAAGATGTGGCTAATTTGATAACAAAGCCTCTAAAAATGACACATGAACAACTGTTCACTAGCAATTTCATGGAGAAGACCATGTAAATTAGAACTGTTATTTGCAGCGGTTTCACAGTACTCCAGACCTCCACCCACTGGATCCAGAACTATCACTTGGAACAGAGATGGAAGCACAGCTCCATTCAAAGCGTAGTTACTACATCTCAGCTCCCATTCAATTGAGGCTAAGGAAGCTGATTTACATAAAAGACCATGGAGCATCAACTCAGGCCCCAGGGGAGAAGGACAAGAAGCATGAGACCAAATCAAGACAGATGGGGGAGGATGACCAAACTGGAAAGCAGAATTAAAATAGTGATATAAAGGGCAAATCTAAGTCTTGTGCATATATATGTAGCAGAGCTAACTTTGAATGTTCTGATTCATTCACAGCAAGCAAAGATCTTGAAAATGGTGAAACACAAATGATACAGTATTAGAACATTGTAGACCTTTTCATTATACAATGATTAAGCTTGGTTTACAAAGAACTAACATAGATGATATCGTTGAGGAACTCATCTCAGCAACATTCGTTTATCCTCATTACCTCCTACATCAGTAAGCGATACAACTTTTAAACTGCATAGTTAGCCCACGGTTACACAATGACTTTAAAACCTAGATGGCTGACAACCTGGGTTGTCACCCTGCTTTCCCAGCCTCTTGTGTGGCATATACAGTATGTCTATTTATGCTGATACCCGACAACCAGCGGCCACACAACTCCCAGTAGAGAACTGGAGCTGGGAGGATGAGATGAGTAGAACTTACTGTGAACTGTGTTGTTTCTTACTTTTTCTAGAGTTAGATAATTGGGAGCCAAGGTCCATCTGCCAGAATGTTTGCTGCCCCCTCCTTAAGACCATTGTATTACCAGCCAGCTGTTCCTTCTCTGACTATCCCCCAATTAGAATTTGAAGTGGGATGGTGCAAACAGAAAGGGGACGGGACATGACATTCCCCCTGATAATATCCTCTGGCATTCATCTTTCTTCACACAAAGCAATGATTTGTAACTAGCCAAAGTCGAGGACAACAGGAAGAGAGCGGAGGAGGTGTCATCAAGTGTGTCAGGGCCCAGTATCTCATATTAACACAGAGCGATGGACACTCTGAAGGATAAAATACATCAAATGGCACGATGAATATGATTAAATTAATATTATAGATTAAATAATTTAAATATTGTTATATAGATAGATATGAGAAAGATAGATAGATAGATAGATAGATAGATATGAGATAGATAATACATAGATAGATAGATAGATAGATATGAGATAGATAATACATAGATAGATAGATAGATAGATAGATAGATAGATAGATAGATAGATAGATGATATATAGATATGAGATAGATAGATAGATAGATGATATATACACTGCTCAAAAAAATAAAGGGAACACAAAAATAACACATCCTAGATCTGAATTAATTAAATATTCTTCTGAAATACTTTGTTCTTTACATAGTTGAATGTGCTGACAACAAAATCACACAAAAATTTAAAAATGGAAATCAAAATTTTCAACCCATGGAGGTCTGGATTTGGAGTCACACTCAAAATTAAAGTGGAAAAACACACTACAGGCTGATCCAACTTTGATGTAATGTCCTTAAAACAAGTCAAAATGAGGCTCAGTAGTGTGTGTGGCCTCCACGTGCCTGTATGACATCCCTACAACGCCTGTGCATGCTCCTGATGAGGTGGCAGACGGTCTCCTGAGGGATCTCCTCCCAGACCTGGACTAAAGCATCTGCCAACTCCTGGACAGTCTGTGGTGCAACGTGACGTTGGTGGATAGAGCGAGACATGATGTCCCAGATGTGCTCAATTGGATTCAGGTCTGGGGAACGGGCGGGCCAGTCCATAGCATCAATGCCTTCGTCTTGCAGGAACTGCTGACACACTTCAGCCACATGAGGTCTAGCATTGTCTTGCATTAGGAGGAACCCAGGGCCAACCGCACCAGCATATGGTCTCACAAGGGGACTGAGGATCTCATCTCGGTACCTAATGCAGTCAGGCTACCTCTGGCGAGCACATGGAGGGCTGTGCGGCCCTCCAAAGAAATGCCACCCCACACCATTACTGACCCAATGCCAAACCGGTCATGCTGGAGGATGTTGCAGGCAGCAGAACGTTCTCCACGGCATCTCCAGACTCTGTCACATGTGCTCAGTGTGAACCTGCTTTCATCTGTGAAGAGCACAGGGCGCCAGTGGCGAATTTGCCAATCTTGGTGTTCTCTGGCAAATGCCAAACGTCCTGCACGGTGTTGGGCTGTAAGCACAACCCCCACCTGTGGACGTCGGGCCCTCATATCACCCTCATGGAGTCTGTTTCTGACCGTTTGAGCAGACACATGCACATTTGTGGCCTGCGGGAGGTCATTTTGCAGGGCTCTGGCAGTGCTCCTCCTGTTCCTCCTTGCACAAAGGCGGAGGTAGCGGTCCTGCTGCTGGGTTGTTGCCCTCCTACGGCCTCCTCCACGTCTCCTGATGTACTGGCCTGTCTCCTGGTAGCGCCTCTATGCTCTGGACACTACACTGACAGGCACAGCAAACCTTCTTGCCACAGCTCGCATTGATGTGCCATCCTGGATAATCTGCACTACCTGAGCCACTTGTGTGGGTTGTAGACTCTGTCTCATGCTACCACTAGAGTGAAAGCACCGCCAGCATTCAAAAGTGACCAAAACATCAGCCAGGAAGTATAGGAACTGAGAAGTGGTCTGTGGTTACCACCTGCAGAACCACTCCTTTATTGGGGGTGTCTTGCTAATTGCCTATAATTTCCACCTGTTATCTATCCCATTTGCACAACAGCATGTGAAATTGATTGTCACTCCGTGTTGCTTCCTAAGTGGACAGTTTGATTTCACAGAAGTGTGATTGACTTGGAGTTACATTGTGTTGTTTAAGTGTTCTCTTTATTTTTTTGAGCAGTGTAGATAGATAGATAGATAGATAGATAGATAGATAGATAATACATAGATATGAGATAGATAGATATTAGATAGATAATAGATAGATGATAGATAGATAGATAATAGATAGATAATAGATAGATAGATAGATATGAGATAGATGTATAGATAGATAGATAGATAATAGATAGATAGATAGATAGATAGATAGATAGACAGACATAGATAGATAGATAGATAATAGACAGATAGATAGATAGATAGATAGATAGATAGATATGAGATAGATAGATAGATAATAGATAGATAATAGATAGATAGATAATAGATAGATAATAGATAGATAGATAGATAGATAGATAATAGTTAGATAATAGATATTAGATAGATATGAGATAGATAGATAGATAGATAGATAGATAGATATAGGATAGATAGATAGATAATAGATAGATAGATGATGATTGATAGATAGATAATAGATAGATAGATAGATATGGGATAGATAGATAGATAATAGATAGATAGATAGATATGAGATAGATAGATAGATAATAGATAGATAGATAATAGATAGATAGATAGATAGATAGATAATAGATAGATAGATAGATATGAGATAGATAGATAATAGATAGATAATAGATAGATAGATAGATAGATAGATAGATAGGAGATAGATAGATAGGAGATAGATAGATAGATATGAGATAGATAATAGATAATAGATAGATAATAGATAATAGATAGATAATAGATAGATAGATAATAGATAGATAGATAATAGATAACCACATAGATATGAGAAGATATGAAATATTTAAAGCAGAAAATGGATAAAGTATAACTATTTAATATCCGGTATCTCAAATGATGAATTGAAAGTTCATATAATAAATTATGTATAATAGCAAGATTTAGACAGAGAAAGATAGTTACAACAAAAAGGGGATGAAGGGTGATGATCTATTTAATATCAATATTTTGCACAATTCACTGACAGTTCATTGAATAAATTATGTATGACTGCAAGATAGATAGGCAAGTAGGAAGATTAGATAGATAGATAGATAGATAGATAGATAATAGATAGATAATAGATAGATAATAGATAAATAGATAGATAGATAGATAATAGATAGATATTAGATAGCTAATAGATAGATAGATATTAGATAGATAGATAGATAGATAGATAGATATTAGATAGATAGATAGATATTAGATAGATAGATAGATAGGAGATAGATAGATAGATAGATAGATAGATAGATAGATAGATACTAGATAGATAGATAGATAGATAGATATGAGATAGATAGATAGATACTAGATCGATAGATAGATAGATAGATAGATAGATATTAGATAGATAGATAGATATTAGATAGATAGATAGATATGAGATAGATAGATAGATAGATATTAGATAGATAGATACTAGATAGATAGATAGATATTAGATAGATAGATATTAGATAGATAGATAGATAGATAGATAGATAGGAGATAGATGATAGATAGATATTAGATAGATAGATAGATAGATAGATAGATAGATAGATATTAGATAGATAGATAGATAGATATTAGATAGATAGATAGATATTAGATAGATAGATAGATAGATAGATATTAGATAGATAGATAGATAGATATTAGATAGATAGATAGATAGATAGATACTAGATAGATAGATAGATAGATATTAGATAGATAGATAGATAGATATTAGATAGATAGATACTAGATAGATAGATAGATAGATAGATATGAAATAGATAGATAGATAGATAGATACTAGATAGATAGATAGATAGATATTAGATAGATAGATAGATAGATAGATACTAGATAGATAGATAGATATTATATAGATAGATAGATAGATAGATAATAGATAGATAGATATTAGATAGATAGATAGATACTAGATAGATAGATAGATAGATATTAGATAGATAGATATTAGATAGATAGATAGATAGATAGATAGATAGGAGATAGATAGATAGGAGATAGATAGATAGATATGAGATAGATAATAGATAATAGATAGATAATAGATAATAGATAGATAATAGATAGATAGATAATAGATAGATAGATAATAGATAACCACATAGATATGAGAAGATATGAAATATTTAAAGCAGAAAATGGATAAAGTATAACTATTTAATATCCGGTATCTCAAATGATGAATTGAAAGTTCATATAATAAATTATGTATAATAGCAAGATTTAGACAGAGAAAGATAGTTACAACAAAAAGGGGATGAAGGGTGATGATCTATTTAATATCAATATTTTGCACAATTCACTGACAGTTCATTGAATAAATTATGTATGACTGCAAGATAGATAGGCAAGTAGGAAGATTAGATAGATAGATAGATAGATAGATAGATAATAGATAGATAATAGATAGATAATAGATAAATAGATAGATAGATAATAGATAGATATTAGATAGCTAATAGATAGATAGATATTAGATAGATAGATAGATAGATAGATAGAT